>NW_019177260.1:270-785 GCF_002260705.1 Seriola dumerili | reverse complement strand
CTATGTAGTTTTTATGACTTTTTATGCCTTACTATACTACGTAGTTTTTATGCCTTACTATACTATGTCTTTTTCATGCCTTACTATACGATGTCATTTTTATCAATTTTTATGCCTTACTATACTATGACGTTTTTATGCCTTAGTTTACTGTCATTTTTGCGACTTTTTATGCCTTACTATACTATGACGTTTTTATCACTTTTTATGCCTTACTATACTATGACGTTTTTATGCCTTAATATACTATGTCATTTTTGCGACTTTTTATGCCTTACTATACTATGTTGTTTTTATCCCTTTTTATGCCTTACTATACTATGTCATTTTTTTGACATTTTATGCCTTACTATGCTATGACGTTTTAAAGCCTAATTATACTATGTCGTTGTTATGACTTTTTATGCCTTACTATACTATGACGTTTTTTTGACATTTTATGCCTTACTATACTATGTCGTTTTTACCACTTTTTATGCCTTACTATACTATGTCGTTTTTATCACTTTTTATGC
>NW_019177260.1:0-162 GCF_002260705.1 Seriola dumerili | reverse complement strand
ACTTTTTATGCCTTACTATACTATGACGTTTTTATCACCTTTTATGCCTTACAATACTATGACGTTTTTATACCTTACTATGATATGTTATTTTTGCGAATTTTTATGCCTTACTATACTATTTCATTTTTTTGACATTTTATGCCTTACTATACTATGTCG
>NW_019177259.1:0-114 GCF_002260705.1 Seriola dumerili | reverse complement strand
ATATAACAAGACATTTTTTTTCTTTTAAAACTATTTACAATATGTACACATAGAGACAAAGAATGTCACAAATAAATTTTTTATCTGCCCTTTTCCTCCGCATCTCCTCCATCC
>NW_019177258.1:0-101 GCF_002260705.1 Seriola dumerili | reverse complement strand
GATGGTAATGTTCAAGTAAGAATGAGGTGATGTTATTTTTTAACAGGTACAGTTGAGTTAACTATTAATACAGAATAGTGGTCAGAATCAGGTAGAACATG
>NW_019177257.1:0-123 GCF_002260705.1 Seriola dumerili | reverse complement strand
GAGGGCAAAAAGTCAAAAATCAAAATGATTGCGAAAACCCTGAAATAACAAGAACCCCTTTCATCCCCAGCATTCATGTTTTTTTTTTTTTTTTGTTTTTTTTTTATCAGACACAGGTTTTCA
>NW_019177256.1:0-118 GCF_002260705.1 Seriola dumerili | reverse complement strand
AAAGCTTCTGATTGACTTTTTGTCTGAAAATCAGATCATAACTTACTCAGCTTGTCTCTTGCAGTGGTATATATATTATACTCTGGCCACTTCAGAGTTCTTACTGCTGTCAGCCATG
>NW_019177255.1:0-662 GCF_002260705.1 Seriola dumerili | reverse complement strand
AAATATATTTGGTTGATAACACTAATGCAGTTAAGTAACATTTGAAAAGCCTTTGGGCCTTTGTAATGGAGTATTTTTGCATTGTTGTGTTAAGTATGATGAATGAAACTACATTTACAGTAAAGTACACTGGTCAAATTGATACTGTGTATTTACAGGGTTTGTGGTGAGGGCGCAGTTGGCTCTGACAGAGAAGTATTTTGCAGATATCCACAGAGACCACTAGATGGCAGTGTGGTCCCACCACACATTTGTTAACATGACTGTCAGTTTCAGTTTGATAACCCCGGGACTCTTGGTCATGCTAACCTTTACATTCTTCTACAGTAAACTTTACCCTGTAAAAATGTTTTCAAGTGTTTCATTTTGAGTGTGATTCCAACTCATTGAGGCCTTATTTCCAGACTGCAGTGAGCCGGAATAGAGTTAGTGCCAGCTACTGCTACTGCCAGGTATCAGCCAGCGTTTAAAGCACTGTCCATCTCACCCCCTATCTCTCTCTGTCTCTGAAGGGACCTCTCGAAGGAACAAGTTGTTTGGAACCTTCCCTGGAAACTACGTGAAGCAGCTATAATGATGATTCCAGACTCCGCCCCAGGCCCCGCCCCTTTCTGTGACACGTTCATCGCCCCTCGGCACAGCACCTGCAGGACCCCACCCCC
>NW_019177254.1:0-149 GCF_002260705.1 Seriola dumerili | reverse complement strand
GAAGTGATGAAACCTCATTTAGACTTTTCTTCAGGTGTGTGGAGATCTCTTGTAACATAATGTTGTCAGGTGTTTTTTCATGACACCTGATTTCAGCTCCTTCAGGCTCCTCTGTAATTCAACCCCTGCCTGCAGCTGTGTTGTTGTGT
>NW_019177253.1:0-161 GCF_002260705.1 Seriola dumerili | reverse complement strand
GTAAACTTTCTGAAAATCACTGCATCACTCTAACAGTTTGTTTTTTCCCCTCAACCACATGAAGCGCCCAGGCTGTGTGCCTCTCTTTCTCTCCTTCCTGTTCCTCTCCGCAGGTCCTCCCTCCTCCAGAGCTGCAGCTGTAGAGTCTGGATCTGCAACTG
>NW_019177252.1:0-115 GCF_002260705.1 Seriola dumerili | reverse complement strand
TGTTTGTCCTGGAGAGGAGGAGACCTCTGGATAATTCCAGTGTCTGCAAAACCGCCTGAACGACTGACACTGAAGGACTCCTATCAGCTATCAGGAAGCTGATGATGATATGATC
>NW_019177251.1:0-286 GCF_002260705.1 Seriola dumerili | reverse complement strand
CGTTTGTGTCTCTAAACAAAGTCAAACTACAACTGAACACGTTCTTAACTTTTCTATAAATAACTTCTGTATCTTACGGTGGCCCTGAGAGATCAATTAGCTGCATCTTATGAAAACACATGCAAATAGACAAAACACAAGGAAATTCAGAAAACACATTAATCAATGTGAGAAACGAGCTGCAAATACTGACAACACAAAAACTAAAACTAAAAACTGATGAACCTGGCTGGGAGACACGTTAAAGTCATAAAGCATTGAACAACAACACTCCTAATATAACAAC
>NW_019177250.1:0-135 GCF_002260705.1 Seriola dumerili | reverse complement strand
ACAGAAGACGGCAGTGGTGACAGATGTGGCAATCCCGAGCGACAGCAACATCAAGAAGAAGGAACACGTGAAGCTCGAAAAAATACCAAGGGCTGAGAGAGTAGCTAGAAAAGATGTGGGGAGTAAAGGCAACAG
>NW_019177249.1:0-125 GCF_002260705.1 Seriola dumerili | reverse complement strand
GTCATTCAAGTTGCAGTTGAAAGCTCTGGAAAAACGCCAGAGTTAAATTATTATTTTATGAAGCCACTGTTCCCGTCGAAGTCGATTCACACCTTAAAACTTCCCCGGCCCCTTACAGTGTGGCT
>NW_019177248.1:0-116 GCF_002260705.1 Seriola dumerili | reverse complement strand
GAAACTCCCATATGAAGTTTTTTCTATTCAGAAAGGAGAGATGCCTGATATCGATGATCAACCTAATGCTGTTCCTAAAAATAGGAAGAAGAGGGAGTTAGCGGAATTTCATAAGT
>NW_019177247.1:0-126 GCF_002260705.1 Seriola dumerili | reverse complement strand
GGACAAACAGCACTGCTGTCACTGATAGTTTGTAGTGTACTCCACCAACTTTACATGGTAACTTCAGGTTCCTCGTCACAAGTACAACTCACCTTGTGACAACAGTTCAAATATATATATATATAT
>NW_019177246.1:0-108 GCF_002260705.1 Seriola dumerili | reverse complement strand
CCTCTGTAGAACCCTATTCTCCATAATCCAGACTCTGTGACTCTCTTCCTCTGGACAGACTCTGTTGTCACACCCAGTGTCCAGTGTGCACTGTCCCCAACCTCGACA
>NW_019177245.1:0-108 GCF_002260705.1 Seriola dumerili | reverse complement strand
ACAAACTACGCAGTTGGGCTGGGCTGGGTGCACACTGCTTCGCACTTGTGGCTTGTGTTTGTTGATAAGCTACTGTATAATCTCTGGTCACCACAGGTGAAGCCACAG
>NW_019177244.1:0-113 GCF_002260705.1 Seriola dumerili | reverse complement strand
TATACTATGTTGTTTTTTGACATTTTTATGCCATATTATACTGTGAAGTTTCTTTTGACAATTTAATGCTTTACTATACTGTGGTATTTTATGCCTTACTATACTATGACGTT
>NW_019177243.1:0-116 GCF_002260705.1 Seriola dumerili | reverse complement strand
TAACGAGTTGAGATTAGGAGTACTTTCCTAAAGGGACAGCACTAATTTGACTGCCTCAATGGCACATAACCGGTCTGTGGGGGTCAGAATTCTAGCTGGTTGGTAGGGGATCAAAT
>NW_019177242.1:0-119 GCF_002260705.1 Seriola dumerili | reverse complement strand
TTGGAATTCCAGAGTCTCCAGTTGGAAATGTCACCTGGAACGCGCCCCCCCCCCCTCTGACTCCGAAGATCAGAAGAACTTCACCAACCCTGACCTCGGAATCCAAGATGGCTGAGCAT
>NW_019177241.1:0-124 GCF_002260705.1 Seriola dumerili | reverse complement strand
GGATTTCGGACAGTTAAAAGATCAGATAAATACGATGGGCAAGGCCGTTGAGAATTATAATAACTATACCGAAGGTCACCAAAAAACTACTTTTAGCCACTATGTCCATAAAAAAAAAAAAAAA
>NW_019177240.1:0-152 GCF_002260705.1 Seriola dumerili | reverse complement strand
AGCAGAGGGTGATGGGCTCTGCCTGTATATAAAGGAAGTTTCTCATCACACCACTGGACAAATTGCAGTTGTGTCTATTGTGTCTGACGTGAGACGCAGGATAGCTGTGTCATAAGAAAACTTAATTGTGTGTGTGTTGCAAGTGCTGCATG
>NW_019177239.1:0-723 GCF_002260705.1 Seriola dumerili | reverse complement strand
CTTCTCCTGCCAGATGAAGAACCCACTCGGTGTGGAAGACAGTGAACCCCACCCTAATCCATTCTTAGGTTGAACCTCCAACCTGGCCTGAAGTTTTGCACCTTGTCTTAAAGATCTTGGTGATGATGACACTCTTTGGGACTAGTGGATACTTAGCGTGGCGAGAACGAGAGACTGTCAGGAAACTGATCTGTCCTCGTCAAGATGGAAATGGTAAAATCTGAAAACAAACTAATTTGTAGCTAAATTCATCGCCTTACTAACTCGTTTGATAGTTGATATATGAAGCCTATGCAGCTGACACCATGTATGAAGTGTTTAGAAGCTGTAATTAATGGATTGATTATGGTTAATAAATCATTGATCAGTGTTTTATAGATCAGTTATGAGCCATGTACAGGTTACAAACCCTTGTTTTAACATCTCGCAGATACAACAAAAAGATTCAGTCTGCTGTAAGGGTCGTCTTTTTCTTGCTCTGTATTTTTTCCGTTATTTTTGTCGTCTATCCATTTAACATGTTACAGCTTATTCATCATCAGCGTTTCACTGCATACTGAATAAAAAAACCTACAAAAAGATCACGTGTCTCTGTGGTTGTTTCCTGTTTTGTCGTCAGTTTGCGTCTCTTTGAACTCAGTTTATTAACAGTGACCTTAAACAGGCGCTTTAGTCCAGGGGCCCCATGACCTTTTCAATAGAAATTAGATATTTATTTCCTTT
>NW_019177238.1:0-263 GCF_002260705.1 Seriola dumerili | reverse complement strand
TGTAATTTTTCATGAGATTTATCTTAATTCAACACGTTTCCCTGTGTTCTTGTCTTAGTCATTCAAAATGAAACGGACAGTGACGCAGCAGAACAACATGCGAAGATAAACACATCTGTGATTTTGTTTAGGTTGGAATCAGATCAGACGGGCTGTGAAGGCCTCACTCACCTCCTCTGGTTAAAGTCCAAAGTAACTTCAAAAGCAGAAAAACAACAGGCTTGGTCTCAGACATCTTGGTTTTTAGTTTGACATTTTCTCTC
>NW_019177237.1:0-155 GCF_002260705.1 Seriola dumerili | reverse complement strand
AGGACAAAGCGATTAGATTTTGGTGGATAAAGGTTCAAAGTTCTGTCAGACTGTGACCTCACAAAACATTTTTCTGGCCAACTCATTAATTCATTCACTAATTATAAAACAATTCAACTCAAACCTCTTAACCTATAAGGATAAAATGAAGCAAT
>NW_019177236.1:0-115 GCF_002260705.1 Seriola dumerili | reverse complement strand
TCTTTCCCTCCTTCACACGGTCCCTCCAGGAAGTCGCCACAGGTGTCGAGCCGCCGGCGCCGCCGGTGCCGCCGGCGCCGCCGGGGCCGCGCTCCGCTGCTTCTGCTCTCCTGAA
>NW_019177235.1:0-176 GCF_002260705.1 Seriola dumerili | reverse complement strand
AAAATATCCAAAAATAAAATTTCAAAAAAATGTTACTCAAAATATTACTCACAAAATATTATTCAACAAAAACACTACTCACAAAAATATTTTAAAAAATGTTACTTATAAAAATATTAATAAAAATTTTTCTTTTTAAAAATGTACCAATAAAAAATATTAATCAAAAATATTTA
>NW_019177234.1:0-202 GCF_002260705.1 Seriola dumerili | reverse complement strand
CTAAAGTGTTAGAAAGCTAAATGTAAGCACACTTTAAACATAAATATAGACATTAGTTAAGGATAGGGTGTGCATAGGGTTGGATTTGGATTTCAACGCACTTTTGGAAACTTCCAAAGCTAAGAAATCTTCTATCAAACAGATTATATCAGGTCTTACTAATTAATGTTAATTCCATTACTTGGCCAACATAAAAAAAAAA
>NW_019177233.1:0-130 GCF_002260705.1 Seriola dumerili | reverse complement strand
TGAACCTTTTTAACCCATAAATTATTCATTATTTATTTTATGAGTTTAACAGGGTTACAAAAGGACACGGACAAATGATAATGTGTGTGTGTATTCATGCATAGCACAGAGAGGCCAGGATTCACACCTT
>NW_019177232.1:0-164 GCF_002260705.1 Seriola dumerili | reverse complement strand
CAAAATGTCACATCCTTCTTTGACAAAATTAATAATCTGGTTCCGGTAATTGATGATAACTTTAAAGAAATTTGTGACGAAGACTTAACTATGGATGAATTTGATTATGCTATTAAAAACATGGTATCTGACCGCTCACCAGGGCCAGATGGAATAACAACAAA
>NW_019177231.1:0-119 GCF_002260705.1 Seriola dumerili | reverse complement strand
CCGTATCAGTAAGAAATTTGCATTGCAACTTGATGAGTCTACTGATATTAGTGGACATGCCCAACTCTTGGCCACTGTGTGTTTTGTGGATGGAGACACAATCAGAGAAAACTTCCTTT
>NW_019177230.1:0-207 GCF_002260705.1 Seriola dumerili | reverse complement strand
GTGTGTGTGTGTGTGTGTGTGTTCACCTTTGTTGAATTGAGTAATCACCTGTGTTGTGACATGTTCGCTTATGTGTGAAGATGTGAATTATGCATCTATCAGCATATTTGTGTGTGTTGTGATTCACACAGCAGGACCAGGGGTCATGTTTCCACCCAGCGTAATGATGCTGAGGGTGTGTGTGTGTGTGTGTGTGTGTGTGTGTGT
>NW_019177229.1:0-143 GCF_002260705.1 Seriola dumerili | reverse complement strand
AGGAGTGTGTTGAGACCAGAATCAGAGATTAGCAGACATTTCAGAACGGTTAGCATAGTTAGCATCTTTTCTTTTTTATGTCGTTTGTTAGCTTGTAACTGACACTAGAATATGGATGGATGGCAAACACACACACATAAAAA
>NW_019177228.1:0-121 GCF_002260705.1 Seriola dumerili | reverse complement strand
TGGCAAAACACAGCCAATCTTATTATTACAAACTTATCATCAGGTCAACATCAACGCATCCAACCTGAAATGATTAATCTGAAAAAGGTAATTTCAAATCATTGAAACAATTACGTGTGTG
>NW_019177227.1:0-107 GCF_002260705.1 Seriola dumerili | reverse complement strand
GTTTCTGTCCCTCATTTTCAAACAACTGAAGAATGCCAAACTCTATTTGTCTCTTTACGTTGGTCCCCTTTTTACCCTTCTTTTGATCTGCCTTATAGGTTAACACA
>NW_019177226.1:0-143 GCF_002260705.1 Seriola dumerili | reverse complement strand
ACTGTAGGTTTTTTAATATTGTAATTGTTGTACAGTGCAGTGGTTGTAGTTCATATGGTTTTTGGGATTCATCATAAAGTCCTTTGATCAGTCGTGTGGATGAGGATCAGGATCATAAAGAGGAAGCAGCATCGTACTGACTG
>NW_019177225.1:0-126 GCF_002260705.1 Seriola dumerili | reverse complement strand
AGGGTACCCAGCAAACCGGCCTTGAAGAACACCTGAATAGACAGACAATAACAATGAACTTTTAAGTACCCCACATAATTCAAGAGCTGTAAACCAAGGGTGTTTCATAAATGGCCATATGGCTTC
>NW_019177224.1:0-327 GCF_002260705.1 Seriola dumerili | reverse complement strand
TCTTGCTTGTGATTTTGAATTGAGTTTGTGACTTAAAAACAAATGCTTGCACCATGGTCCTATTAAAGGAATGGCAATGTTGGTTGTATGGTGAGTAAGCTGAGTAGTCAGCCCACCATTTTGGTCGACAGTGAAATGGTTGGACAAATATTCATTAGACCACCATTACATATTACACATTCACAGTCCTAAGAAGATGTATCCTAAGGACTTTGATGATCTTATGACTTTTCATCTAGTGCCACCAACAGCCTCACATTATTGATTCAGATTGAAATGTCTGCACACAGGCCGGCAGACTGCTTTGATTGTGGTGGGGTGGGGGTG
>NW_019177223.1:0-109 GCF_002260705.1 Seriola dumerili | reverse complement strand
TCTCTGCTGGAAAACACACGTTTGGATTATTTTCAGTTGCAGAGACAGTGACTTGGTGAGTCTTGCCAAGATACCAAGACAAATGGCTGAGAAAAGTTCTGTGCTTGAA
>NW_019177222.1:0-113 GCF_002260705.1 Seriola dumerili | reverse complement strand
TTTTCTGATAGTGGGTCAGCGATCAAGTTCCCTGTTGTGGTAAATCTCACTTCAACTCTTTCGAGTGGGGATTTCTTGCCTTTGCATCCACAAGAGGTTCGCTGCTTTTAGTC
>NW_019177221.1:0-156 GCF_002260705.1 Seriola dumerili | reverse complement strand
TACTATGTACGGATCGTGTGATTTGTACGTAACATTCACATGAACTTTACTGACACTAATGTCTTCCTCTGGCTGTTCAGAGCGTACTCTATGCCCCATTATACTTCTCTCCTACAGTAGAGCCTGTGTGGGTTAAAGGCTGATTAGTCTTGAATT
>NW_019177220.1:0-430 GCF_002260705.1 Seriola dumerili | reverse complement strand
TCTCAGACTCACACTCAGTCTCAGACTCACACTCAGTCTTAGACTCAGTCTCAGCCTCAGACTCAGTCTCAGACTCAGTTTCAAACTCACATTCAGTCTCAGTCTCAGTCTCAGACTCAGTCTCAGATCAGCCTGACTCACACTCAGTCTCAGCCTCACACTCAGTCTCAGTCTTGAACTCAGTCTCAGTCTTGCAGCCTGACGTGAGTCTTCGTTTGTCAAACAAGCACCATGAAGCTGAAAATCAACCAGTAACTAAAACCACTTCCTGTCTGCTCAGCTGATCTGGTTTGTTTTCAAATGAGGACGAGTCTGTTTACACCACGATCCAGATCAGACCCTGATGCAGCAGCAGGAACCGAGACCGCACAGCTGTACACACACCTGGACCTGACCTGACCTCTGTGTGTGTGTGTGTGTGTGTGTGTGT
>NW_019177219.1:0-124 GCF_002260705.1 Seriola dumerili | reverse complement strand
CAAAGAATATTTTGTGTTTCTCACTTACATTTTTATCTACAAACTAAAAAATATGATTTTACATTTTTTATCCTGAAATTTTCTTCCGACATCAAAATCTCCAGTTTTGTATTTAAAGCGTAAA
>NW_019177218.1:0-114 GCF_002260705.1 Seriola dumerili | reverse complement strand
AATCAGTGGAAAGTGAAATTATAAAGTAACATTCTCTCCTTTTCTTTTTAAAAACTCAGTGTGTCATCAGAGGTTAATGTTGTAATTTCAGGATCACAACAACAGAATGAAACC
>NW_019177217.1:0-116 GCF_002260705.1 Seriola dumerili | reverse complement strand
GGAGGAGAGAAAGACGACTGACATTCATAAACAGATGAACAAGAAAAAAGAGAAGAAGCAAAAGAGGAACAGGGGTTAGCTACGGCACAGCATGCCTCTTCCTGAACCCCCCCCCC
>NW_019177216.1:0-105 GCF_002260705.1 Seriola dumerili | reverse complement strand
TTGAAAATTATATGAGAGTTATTTATCAGAGATGGAAACTTCCTGTGAGGGGTTAGAAGCAATCTACACAGAAGTTTTGAAAATTAATCTTTATGGTGTTAAAGT
>NW_019177215.1:0-123 GCF_002260705.1 Seriola dumerili | reverse complement strand
TTACTATACCATGACTTTTTGTGATGTTTTTTTGCCTTATCATACTACGACGTTTTTTTTGCCATTTTTATGCCTAAGTATATAATGACATTTTATGCCTTACTATACTATGTATTTTTTATG
>NW_019177214.1:0-101 GCF_002260705.1 Seriola dumerili | reverse complement strand
CTCAAAAAACACAATTTTGGCCTTGCGAACACAACATCTCGGGAACTCTTCAAGGGAGTCATTTCACATTTGGCACAAACGTTCACTTAGACTCAAGGATG
>NW_019177213.1:0-474 GCF_002260705.1 Seriola dumerili | reverse complement strand
ACAACTGGTGGATCAACAACAATTGGAGATGCGACAACAACTACTACTAATATACCTGTTACAACTGAAGCTCCCCAACCAGTTGTGGTTCTTGAAGCAACCTTGGGAGAACCATTTGTAGAAGCACTCAATGATCGAAACAGCACTGAATTTCAGGCTCTTGAGACAAGAGTTGTAACACTTGTGAGTACATTACTGAAATGCATTACCTGATTACCTGTTTGCAATGGTTTTTGGATTTGAGTTGAAGAATATTGTATTTTTAATTTGTTAATATTTTTCTATTTGCTTCCTTCCCACAGTGTGATAGCATCTACAGGGAACGATTTGGCCTTCTTTTCATCCGCACTTTTATCATTCAGTTTAGGTAACATTTTCATATTTGAGAATCCAACTGATTTTGCTTTACCTCCTGGGTTGTGGTGATCAATATTAGAGTTGTTAATGTTAATGATGGCAAAAAAAAATTACACA
>NW_019177212.1:0-110 GCF_002260705.1 Seriola dumerili | reverse complement strand
GAGGAGGAGGAGGAGGTTTTCCTTACAGTGCTCCTGCTGCTGGAGGATTCAGTGTGTGTTTTCATTTTGTTAAACTGTTTATACATTAGAAAGTCTGGCTGCGATTTGCT
>NW_019177211.1:0-118 GCF_002260705.1 Seriola dumerili | reverse complement strand
TCAGCAGCCCCAAGTGATGAGATGGCCGAGATGCTCCGTGTGGCAGACATGTTACTGCGGGGTACCAGTGCACATGCCCAAGCCCTTGGTCAGTCGATGGCCTCCATGGTCCAGGCAC
>NW_019177210.1:0-101 GCF_002260705.1 Seriola dumerili | reverse complement strand
CCAGATTGCCCTGAGAGAACCCCTAGAGACACAAGAAGAACACACAAACTCCTAACAGAACAGCCCCAAACAGGGCTTGAACTCACAACCTTCTAGTTGAA
>NW_019177209.1:0-193 GCF_002260705.1 Seriola dumerili | reverse complement strand
TCTGCTTTCACCCTTTATTAAAATATGGAAAAGTAAATTGACAAAACAATTACAAGTTAGAAACGAGCCATAAAGGCAATATATTATTCTCACATATACATTCTCTGAATGTATGAAGATATAAGTTGATAGAGAAATTTGTATATGTATATACAGTAAATTAAAAATAGGATTTCTTTATATGGCACTATAT
>NW_019177208.1:0-109 GCF_002260705.1 Seriola dumerili | reverse complement strand
ATAGTAAGGCATAAAAATATCAAAAAATGTCATAGTATACTAATGCATAATATGTCATAGTATAATAAGGCAGAAAAATATCAAAAAATGTCATAGTATAGTAAGACAT
>NW_019177207.1:0-133 GCF_002260705.1 Seriola dumerili | reverse complement strand
TATATTTAAATCTAGATCTATAGGCTGATTGATGGTGACGTCATCAGTTCATCCCACAGGTGTTGACCTGGGCGTAAGTCAGAGGTCAGAGGTAACGGCTCAGTCGAGTTCTCCAAACTAAACTATTCTACGT
>NW_019177206.1:0-125 GCF_002260705.1 Seriola dumerili | reverse complement strand
CCACCTTCACTGAACCTCTGTATCCTGGTTTAGGGTTGTGGTTCTGCTCATCTGGTTCCTCGGTGTCTCTGATTTGAGTGTAGGATGGAGAGTCTGGAAGTGACAGCAGCTTCAGTCCTGTGGTT
>NW_019177205.1:0-368 GCF_002260705.1 Seriola dumerili | reverse complement strand
CAAAAACCTGCAGCCGCCTTGATCTCGTGAGGTTATTCTCGCCTATATTTGCATGACGACAGAGCAAGTTGGGATCAAGTCGGACAGAAAACTATTGGTGATCAATTCTGCCCAGGCCTGGCTCATCTCCAATGAGCCTACACTGACCCACTTCTTTAGCAACACTACCATTGTGGCGTGGGCGGAAATCTTGGAAGCTACAGAGAGCCAAAGTCATGACGTCACGTCGGGCTAGTCCCCTTTCAGTTAGCTTCAGTAACTCGGTGCATTTCAGCATTTTTTAATCGATCTTTGTGAGAAGATGAATCGTGTTCCTCTGTAGTTCTTTCTCACACTTAGAGGTTGAAACCTTCATGATTTAAAAAAAA
>NW_019177204.1:0-142 GCF_002260705.1 Seriola dumerili | reverse complement strand
AAAAATGACATAGTATAGTATGGCATAAAAAGTTATAACATAGTAAGGCATGAAAAGTCATAGTATAGTGTGTTATAAAAATAAAAAAAGTGTCATAGTATATTATGGCATAAAAAGTCATAATATAATAATGCATAAAAAT
>NW_019177203.1:854-1718 GCF_002260705.1 Seriola dumerili | reverse complement strand
GCTTGTCAACTGCGAGATTGTCTGGGAATACCAGTTTTTCTGAAGCTGCTGTTTCCTAAATGTCTATGTGCCTGATAAATTTGAATAACTGGATGTCTTCATCTTTGGTGTGGATGTTAGCTTACATCCAAATTGGCCTCAACATTAAATATGGTGGCTGAGGTTCAAGGAAGCTCCTGCATGTTTCTTGGTGCTTCTCCATTTCTGATCCTCTCTTTTTTCACGGGGCTCTGACTTTGTGTCAATGGCTGTCGGGCTCTTGCTTCAAACTGCTGTGGGCTGTGAATCTACATTACGAATATGTGGACCAGAAAATGTCCTGTCAGAACAGAAATCTTGCAACACTAAAATAAATGGTTGAAATTCTTTCAAATCACACTTACATACATTTCTTGGGGGATACTATGGTGGTGTAATGACCATTCTCGCTGGTCCTCCACCCAATGGTGCCTAGGTACAAAGGGACGTATGGACAAGAGAGTGTAGTGGATAAACAAAAGGAGATACGAGAAAGAGAGAGAGAGAGAGAGAGAGAGAGAGAGGCAGGCTTTATATGACTCGGTTTTGTTCAGAAAGCTTCCAGAGTTGCAGCTCTCTGAAGATGGAGGTTGAGGACGGAGCAGAGCTCTGCTTTCCACTACTCCTCAACACCTCCTGCAGGAAGCCTGCCTCTCCTTGGCCTGAAGCTGTGCTCCTTCGCATTGTACTGTCCTCCATGTCTCTGCTCACTGTTGCTCTCAACCTGCTCGTCATCGTCTCAATCTCCCACTTCAGGCAGACAAACCTTTCAGCTGAACAGCTTCTGTAGATGTACAAGGAGAATGATCTTAGAGCTTGTTGCACCTTGGCACTAGACTTATATCC
>NW_019177203.1:0-630 GCF_002260705.1 Seriola dumerili | reverse complement strand
CTGCTGGTTCCTTGGTGATCTGATGTGTTCCCTGTATATTTATGTGTCCTTCATCATTACCTCTACTTCAGTAGGAGACATGGTGCTCATATCAGTCGACCGTTATGTAGCTATTTGTGACCCTCTGCATTACACCACCAGAGTCACTGAGAGAAGAGTTAAACACTGTGTTTGTCTGTGTTGTTTCTGTTCTGTTCTCTACAACAGTCTCATAGTAATGGATGACCTGACTCATCCAGACAGACATAACTCCTGTTATGGAGAATGTGTGATTGTCATTGATCATACTGCAGGAGCTGTTGACCTTGTTTTGACCTTTGTTCTTCCCATCACTGTCATCATAGTTCTGTACATGAGAGTGTTTGTGGTGGCTGTGTCTCAGGCTCGTGCCATGCGCTCTCACATTACAGCTGTCACACTGCAGCGTTCAGTGGCTGTAACCACAAAGAAATCTGAGTTGAAAGCGGCCAGGACTCTTGGCGTTCTTGTAGTTGTGTTTCTAATGTGTTTCTGCCCATACTATGGTATTTCTCTTGCAGGAGATGACTTGCTCACTACCTTCACTGCATCCTTTGTGTACCATTTGTTCTTTTTTAACTCCTGTCTAAACCCTATAATCTACGCCTTGTT
>NW_019177202.1:0-116 GCF_002260705.1 Seriola dumerili | reverse complement strand
ACCTTTGACCTTTGGCCACCAGAATCCAATCAGTTCAGCCCGGAGTCCCAGTGAATGTGAAATTTGAGCCGGTTCCGTCAAAGCGTTCCTGAGATATATCGCGTCCACAAGAACGG
>NW_019177201.1:0-160 GCF_002260705.1 Seriola dumerili | reverse complement strand
TACTACTATGCTGTGTTTGTCCTATTGGTTGCCTTTAACACTGCACTGATGCGAGAGGTGTTGCTCGTAGCGACTAATCCACAGAGCTGTCAATTAACTCTCAGCTCTACTGATCTTTTTAGCCTCTTAGCTTCATAGTTGTAGTTTTTTGGACCACAAG
>NW_019177200.1:0-148 GCF_002260705.1 Seriola dumerili | reverse complement strand
ACTAATGATTATATTATTAAGTTCTCTGCTCAATTTCTTCTCTCAGCGAATCATTTCGTCAGAAAATAGGGAGAAACACATTTACTATTTCCCAGAGCTGATAGGAAAACAGCAAATCTTCACATTTAAAAAGCTGGAACCTGCAAAT
>NW_019177199.1:0-100 GCF_002260705.1 Seriola dumerili | reverse complement strand
AAAAACGACATAGTATGGTATGGCATAAAAATGCCATTGTATAGTAAGGCAAAAAAGAACAAAAAAACATCATAGTATAGTATGGCATGAAAACGTCAAA
>NW_019177198.1:0-135 GCF_002260705.1 Seriola dumerili | reverse complement strand
GAGATTTGCTGTCGTTAGTCATGGTCATGGAAGCCCAATCAACAATGATAACAATAATAATGATAATAATAATAATAATAAACTTTATTTATGTAGAACTTTTGAAAAAGAAGTGTACATAGTGTGTCATAGACA
>NW_019177197.1:0-102 GCF_002260705.1 Seriola dumerili | reverse complement strand
TTGTAATGATGCATTCTGGTTCACCTAAATTTTTCTCTATGTGAAAGAGACAAAACCAAGGGGAAAATGCTACAAGTTTACAAACTCAGCAACTGAATCAGA
>NW_019177196.1:0-111 GCF_002260705.1 Seriola dumerili | reverse complement strand
TTTGACATTTTTATGCCATAATATACTAAGATTTTATTTCGCATTTTTATGCCTAATTATATTATTTCGTCACATGCCTGACCATACTATAATGATTCTATGACCTTTTAT
>NW_019177195.1:0-114 GCF_002260705.1 Seriola dumerili | reverse complement strand
TCTGCCACTCTACCAAGCCCAACAACTAGAACAACAGGTTTCGCAATCTCACTGAGCGATGGACCTTTCAACGCGAGTAAGTTAACATTAAAAGATAAACATTCACACTGCACT
>NW_019177194.1:0-117 GCF_002260705.1 Seriola dumerili | reverse complement strand
GGAGTATGGAGGACTGAAACTGCGAAAATGAAAATAAATTAATAAATAGATAAATCCATGACTTTATAAATAAATTAAAACGTTAAATGCGCAAAGAACTATATACAGGGATTAATT
>NW_019177193.1:0-123 GCF_002260705.1 Seriola dumerili | reverse complement strand
ACTACTGGCAAAAGAGATCAGCTGTGTTTATACTTTTATCCATTCGTTTGCTCGTTTTGGTGCTGAAACAATTAGCTGTAATCGGTTACCTGACATAAATTGATTCACAAATGATTTTGATAA
>NW_019177192.1:0-120 GCF_002260705.1 Seriola dumerili | reverse complement strand
GCCTGTGGACAGTTGTCATGCTTCCACCAGGATGAGCTGTCTCAGTGTGAAGTGGAGGCTGGTTGGTGTCACTGTTATCACAGTGCGTGTTTAGGAGCGTCTGCTCCCCCCACCCCCCCA
>NW_019177191.1:0-181 GCF_002260705.1 Seriola dumerili | reverse complement strand
CCCCACCCCACTCTCATCATATCTTAGCGATCACTGAACCTTGAAAAATCTCGAAAGTAGAAAATTCTTGCTAGGTGAAATACGAGACGTCTGCTGGGATGTAATCTTGGAGCACACCCACTGACTACCACAACCAGACAGATATTGTGCTGCTTTTTCTCAAGAAACCTTAACAAAAAAA
>NW_019177190.1:0-125 GCF_002260705.1 Seriola dumerili | reverse complement strand
CAAACCATATTTATCAGTTTGACAGAATCTGCTGTATAAACGCTATCCAGACAAGGTAAACATGAAAACAGGATTTAGACAAGTGGAGGCTGCAAAATTTAAGTCTGTCATTAAAAAAAAAAAAA
>NW_019177189.1:0-120 GCF_002260705.1 Seriola dumerili | reverse complement strand
TTTTAATTGTGTTAAGATTACTTAATTGGATCTCTCTCTCTCTCTCTTTCATACTACTTCATGTCATTGGTCATGGAGGCCAATTTGTGAGTGTGGACAGCTGGATATGAGGACTTGAAG
>NW_019177188.1:0-100 GCF_002260705.1 Seriola dumerili | reverse complement strand
CCTTCCATCCGGATCCACCACCAACAACAAGATTCAACATCACTGCCTCGGCCTGGAATCGAACTGCCGTCTTCCGTCTCCCGACCCTGGCCCAGTCAGG
>NW_019177187.1:0-1518 GCF_002260705.1 Seriola dumerili | reverse complement strand
AAGTCTGAATTTTGACATTTGCCATACATTTGAATGGGTCCTGAGTTTGGCTAAATGTCAACTCCACAGCCCAAAACCCTCTCTCCTTGGGCTTGAGTATCTGAGACAATTGGGAAGACTGAAAGCTCATTCAAATGTATTGAAAACGTCAAAATTCAAATTTTGTCATTGTTTACAAACAACTAAGTAAGTAAAAATGACTTAGTGTGAATTTTGACATTTGCCATACATTTGAATGGGTTCTCAGTATGGCGAAATGTCAGCTCCACAGCCCAAAAGACCCTCTCTCCTTGGGCTTAACTTTCTGACAATTACCGGGGCAGACGTGGTTCTCGGACTCGCTAATGTGGAAAACGCAGCCAAGGGGAGGCTCGAAACCGGCCTACAGCTCCCCGATTAGGGCACCCCAAAGCCAGGCAACATGTTCGGAGACTACTGGGTGACCTTTGGTGGAAGTCCGTGCTCTTGAAAACTGGGTTTCTGAAATCGTGCGAAGGGTACTTTGAAAAACCGGTATAAACTGCCCAGCACCGAGGTTTCGGACCCCTTCTAAGGGGTCCGAGGGAAATGCCTAAGCCGCTGAGCGCCCCCTTCTCTCCCCTTCCTCGGTCGAAAGTGATTTTTTGATGACCACCAGAAAGGGGGCACGAGAGTCAATAACTCAAGCCCGAGGAAGAGAGCCTTCATTGGGCTGTGGAGTTGACATTTGGGAACACTGAGACACCGTTCAAATGTATGAGAATTGTAAAAATTTTAACATTTTGTCATTTTTACAACAGAGTAACATGACCACGAAAAATTAAAAGGGGTAACAGGGGCACGACATTCAAGAACCCGAGCCCACGGAGGAGAGCCTTCACTGGGCTGTGTAGTTGACATTTGGGCTAACTGATACCCCATTCATATGTATGAGAATTGTCAGAAAATGTAAAAACCAAAGTCCGAATTTTGACATTTGCCATACATTTGAATGGGGAAAAAATGTTCCCAATTGTCAAAATGCTTAAGTGCGAATTTTGACATTTGCCATACATTTGAATGGGCTTTCATTTGGCCCAAATGTCAACTCCACAGCCCAAAATACACTGTCTCCCTGGGCTGTGTACTTGACATTTGGGCTAACTGATTCCCCATTCAAATGTATGAGAATTGTCAGAAAATGTAAAAACCATAGTCCGAATTTTGACATTTGCCATACATTTGAATGGGGAAAAAATGTTCCCTATTGTCAAAATGACTAAGTGCGAATTTTGACATTTGCCATACATTTGAATGGGGAAAAAATGTTCCCTATTGTCAAAATGACTAAGTGCGAATTTTGACATTTGCCATACATTTGAATGGGGAAAAAATGTTCCCTATTGTCAAAATGACTAAGTGCGAATTTTGACATTNGCAGGCTCCGTGCCGTCTGGACACTTGAGAGTGGCGGGAAACCCCCCCCCCGACCTCCACCCCTCCCACCCAGCTGCAAGGTGGAGTTCAAAATTTGACATTTGGCATACATTTGAATGGGGT
>NW_019177186.1:0-197 GCF_002260705.1 Seriola dumerili | reverse complement strand
GTTGAAATAAATCTGCAATCATTCGTCATTAAGCTTCATGTAAGACGTTATTGGGAACATGGTCGGTCATGTTTTACTGCCTCATAACGTCTTTCCTTCAGAGGTTTGTGGGGATTGTTGTTGAAAACGAGATGATACAACATTGATGAGGTTAGTTTATTTACAATGGAGGAAGAAATGGAGGAAAAAAATCTTGA
>NW_019177185.1:0-262 GCF_002260705.1 Seriola dumerili | reverse complement strand
AGCTGCTCTCTGACTGTGTCTGTCTGCTGTCTGCTGCTGGGCAGGTAGTGGACAGTGGCTTCTCATAGCTGTTTGTCTGAACAGCTGCTGCAGCTGGATATGAGGCTGATGAGAGCCGTGAGAGTGAAGTTCAGGGACATAAAACCAAAACTCACTCATTTCATCTGCTCTTACAGTTTTTGTGTGATTGCTTTAGCACTTATGTCAGAATTTTGCTCATTGAGTCAAAACTCCACACACAAGCCAAATAAGACAAAACACT
>NW_019177184.1:0-107 GCF_002260705.1 Seriola dumerili | reverse complement strand
ATAGTAAGGCATAAAAAGTCAAAAAAACGACATATTATAATAAGGCATACAAATGTCATAGTATAGTGAAGCAAAAAAAGTCATAAAAACGTCATAGTATAGTAAAG
>NW_019177183.1:0-474 GCF_002260705.1 Seriola dumerili | reverse complement strand
GCCACTGATATTAGGTTATCCAAAGCGGGTCTGAAATGGATCATTATATAGAACCTGCCAACACTGATTAAAAGTGAACATATGCCAATAACAAATGCCAAGAACATGCCACTACAGATATAAATAATATATATGCTCAGTTATTAGGAACACGTAGCAAAAACTAATGCAGTCTGACAATAAATCCTCCCCTCATGGAAGTTACAGTACAATTTTTGTTGAACCTGTTTCAAAAGGTTTTGTCATTTTTGAGGCTGCAGTTTGTAGTGCTGTTGAACTGTGTTATTAGACAAACAGGTGTTTCTTTATTTTGTACATCCCATCAATGATGTAGGCTAAAATAACAGAAACACCTCTATGAATGATGCAATTTTCAACAGCACCACAAACTGCAGCCTTCAAGATGAGCATACAGTTGAATCAACTCCTCTGAAACAGTTTAAACAAAAACTGAACATTATAACCTCCATGAAG
>NW_019177182.1:627549-685501 GCF_002260705.1 Seriola dumerili | reverse complement strand
TCATAGGAGAGGAAGGAGGGAAGCAAACAGAAAGGAGGTTAAACCGGCTGACACGAGGCGCTGAATTGTAATTGTGATTCAATGATGTCAGTTGTTTACCTAGGGGCTCTCCATAACAGTTTTCAAACTAAACATATGATTTCCACACATTATTACCGTATAATTAGGTGCATCATGATTTGAGTCATGTCAATGCTAGCTTTTTATTTACTTGTGAATTGCTTTCTTTTGTTTTATTTTTTCTCTGTGCTCACATGTACAGTATTTTAATACAGCTGAATTAACAATAAAGCTGTTCTCATTTACATGTTTTAGTGTTTCTGTTCTCAGACAACAGAGCAAGTTTGAAATAGTGACTTAAATGTGACCCATTAAGACTACATGTTAACTTCCAAGCTATTTCCAAGCTGCGGCTTTGTATTGCTAAAATCCTGACTGTCTGTATCTTATGACCGTGACGTCATCTGACAAAATCACCATGCACATAACTTAAAGACAAAGACTGTGCTATGATTTCGGCTATATTTATTTGTAACGCAATCACTCCAAGAGAAAGTTAGAAGCAACAACATTTTTTCATATTGTCTATCACACAGCCTCCATCAAGGTAAAAAACTGCTGCTCCACCTCTCTGTCACTCACTGAACAGAGTAGACACAGTGAGAGGGCAATACTGGCATTTTTCTTCTAAGTAGCCATGGTTTGTCCAGTCACTAGATTTGTTGCTAGGTGCTTTTTTTTTTTTTTAAAAGTCTCTAAAGCTAGTGACAAATGCGCTGAGTTGGCAACACTGCAGGCTATAACTCCCTCCCCTAATAGAAACAATTTGTACAAATTAATTTTGAAAAACCAATGGCCAATGTGGGAACTCCAAATCAGCCACATGGCATTTGGCAGACCAATGGTGGAATTATGATCACTCACCTCTTTCAGTCAGTCGGAGACATTATAGGACTGGCCCCGCTACTGAGTCCAGCCAAAAGGAGGTTACATTTGTTACTGATTGGTAAGCTGCAGTTAACAATAAAGTTTTAAGCTTTAATTTAAATGAGCAGACAGTTTTAGCAGATCAGAGGTATTCAGGAAGCTTTTTCCACATGTGGGGAGCATCGAAACTAAAAGCTGCTTCATCTTGTTGTAACGAGGTGTGATAGGACCCACGTGCAGCACAACCAAACAGATGAATAGTTCGAAATTACTTTTATTGAAATACCAGCAGAGATAACACACACAGGTGGGTATGAGGAGTCAAGGATTGGGTCCGGGGCTGGAGAGCCCGGGGTCCAGTGAGTGGAGCGAGGTGACTGCGCTCACACACACACCAGGGAAAGTTCTTGGACCCGAAGGCTGGGGCTGGCGGTGCCGAGCGTTAGGCAGCAGGCTGGAGATGTCGTCCAGGGAGCTGGAAAACGCCCAACAGCCACAGGGATGGGCAGACGGGAACCAGGAATCACACAGGCAGAACTCGTGGTCAGGGACAGAAGGCTAAGGTATTTACTGGGGCAGAGACGAGGCAGGATGGTCAGGGGCAAGCAGAGTCGAAAACAGGAAGTCAGTCTGGGGATAATCGCTGGAAAGTCAAGCATGACACTGAGAACAATCTGGCAAGGAGCAAGTGAACCGGGGATGTATATATAATGGTCTGATTGGGGATCGACTGCAGCTGGGGGCAACAGGTGAAGACAGTGAAGCTGATTAGGAGGTGTGGCAGAGTGGAGAGTGAGAAATCGGCATAGCAGGCTGTGACACTTGCTTGGTTTTGATTCTGGGAACATTCAGTAAGCTGTTGCTGCATTTGGTGTAGATAGACCTCAGTGTCTCATTGACTGTAAGCAAACGCTTTCTCTGCTCTATTCCAAAAAGTCTCGACAGAGTCACAGTTGTACATTTTTTTAAAGTTATTTATCTGTGTATTAGACGCCTAAGTGCCCCGAATTATGATCATGACAAATTTTATTTTTTTGAGGAATTAGCACAGACTGTAAAATCAGCTTTAATTCCAGTCAAAGTGCACCAGTAAAGTTATTGTGACTCTTAAACTGTCATTTGAGATATGAGCTTTGACAACCAAAAATATAAAGTCTTCAGTTAGAATGAGAGGGGATTATTTTTGACAGATTCTATTTGCACCCAGGTTTCAATATGCTATTTTCACCCAGGGTACATAACCAACGCTGTTATTTACACCTAGGTTTTAGGCTTTACTTGACAGCTTTAATGAGTCACATGGTATTCAGAGACCTTGTTCCACAGGTGGGGAGCATGGCAGAAAGGCTTTCTAAGACATGGTTATGGTTGCAAAAGGGTCTATTTCAACCTAAATCACGATATTTTTCGTCAACCTAACAAAGTAGTTTTGGTGCCTGAACCTAATCAAACCGTGCCTGAAAACTGATTAAACGTAAATATCACCTTTTAATGCTCAAAGGAGACAAATCCCTGTCTCCTGGGGGATAGTTATGTGCTTGATTCATACATTCACCACAAACTCAAAGTCTATCTCATGAGGACTTTGTTCTTTTTCATACTTTCTCATCTGACTTCCTAAAGCCTTTCTGCTATGGCCTTTAATAAGCACCTGACAGTAGCAGACGTTGAGAACAACACCCAATGTATGGAACTTATCAAACAAACTGTTATAGTTTACGCTGTCCTGTACAATATTTCCTAATGACACAAAGAACAAGGTGCTTAGGTAGACAATGGGCATTTTATATGGGTATAAACAGTTAAATAGCTGTATTCTGACAATTGTCCTGCAGGTGCAAAAAGATACTCCTGTTTTTTTTATGCAGGAAAATTTGATAAAGCAGATGTGGAAATGAAGCACAGTATTAACAAAAATTCATTCCATGGTAGATATATCTGATTTCTAAAATAATGTTTTTCATCTTTAACACTTATACTTGCCAGTCATACCTTCAAGGTACATGACTTGACATGATGGCATGGGCCAGGAAATTGGAATATTGTGGTAGGGGAATTGCATCACCAATTACTAATATGTTACCCATGCTTACATGTGATGGTGTCACATGAAGTGGGTGTGATGACTGAGTTTAAGAACTCGGTGAAGGTCACAAGATCTTCACTGTAATGCAAACACAAACTGAAGAAGACTGATTGTGCTTTTGCACTGCAATTACATCAATAGGTTTATATTTGTAGTTTCTTAAATACTTTTCTATAATGTATGCAAATCAGTCTCAGACCAACATCACTGTTGAACTGCAGTATCAGGGGTTAGTGGGATTAGTGTTGTTTTCTATTCTGTCTACAGTGCCATCCTGTGTGTTTCTCTTCATCAATGGGACCATGTTATTCACCTTGAGGAGTAAACCAGTGTTTCGTGAGACCTCTCGGTACATTCTTCTGTATAACCTTCTTTTTGCAGACACTGTAAACTTGGCTCAGAGCCAGATACTGTACCTAATTGCTGCTTGTAGAATAAGGCTGACATATCCTGTGTGTGGTGTTCTTGTTATGCTCTCCAATGTCACAATTGAAATCTCTCCTCTCACACTGGTGGTGATGTCTCTGGAGAGATATGTAGCTGTGTGCTACCCACTGAGGCATGCTACCATCATCACCATCAAAAACACAGAGTTGGCTATCATTGTGGTTTGGGCCTTCAGTTCACTAAGTGTTCTCACTCGAGTTCTTTTGTTGCTAAATTTTCCATTTGCAGAGCTGGAGAACCTGCAGATGAAAGACTTTTGTGGAAAAGAAAGCATGTTACTTGATCCAATGTCTGATCTTTATGACAGAGCCTACACTTATTTTCTGTTTGTTTTAGGTGGTGTGACAGTCACTTGTTCCTATATCGGTGTGATGGTAGCAGCCAGGTCAGCCTCTACAGACAAAGCTTCAGCCAAAAAGGCTCGTAACACGCTGCTGCTGCATCTGGTGCAGCTGGGTCTCAGTCTCTCTTCAACTTTACACAACCCATTTCTCATAGCTATCTCAAAGGTCCTAGACAGGATAATTATTGTGCGCATACAAAATATTCTTTATGTTTGTATCATTATCTTTCCAAGATGTCTGAGTGCTTTAATCTATGGCATCAGAGATCAGACCATCAGACCCGTCCTCATGTACCATCTCTGCTGTCAGTGGAAACGCTCACCTTTTCTCTCACACTCCTCAACCAAGGCAAAAATCAGCATACTTATCACTTCATAGATAAATATTATCTGTAACAAAATCTGGATCTGCTGCATGCTACATACGACCTACAGTATATAAATACTTACACTGGATAGGTATGACTACAGGTGAATGAGTAACTGTTTTTTTTGTTTGGTGGTGGGCAAAACATTAGAAACACCTCTCAATATAATGCAGTCCAGTCCAGAAATATTGCAAACTATAACCCCAATGATCAATGTGTAGTTAAATCAATACTGTGCCTCTCTTACATGGTCAATCAAAACTGAACATGTTTATTTTTGTAAAGCTATCATTTATGGCTGAGCTGTTGTGTTGGATTACATTAGATTTTACAGGTGTAACAAAGAAAGTGGTCACTGACAGTTGTATGAATATAGTTGCTGAATGACTGAAAACGTTTGAAGTAAACACCCAAATTAAGTCTAGTATCAAATGTAGTATCAAATGACACTGTAGGCCGTAATGCTAAAATGTGAAATGTATGTATGTTACATATTTCAAATAGAAATCTTCAAAACACAATGTGTGCATATGTCTAGATAAATTAATCAAACAAACACAAATTGTCTTTAATGACTGACTGAAATTGCAGGACAGAGTAAAATAATTTTACAGGCATGGTTGTAGTAAATGAAAACACTAGTATAATGGCATATAGGTTTGAAAATGTACTACACCAAAGAAATTGTATACAATTAATAAGACTGCAAGGACAACAGAAGGTGAATACAGGCCTCTTCCTGTATCAGCAAGATTATGAGTCAACTCACACAATTTATAATATAGTCTTGATGTTTGTGATTATACTAGACACTTGATTTTTTGTTTCTGATACTGCTTTTAATATTGTTCCTTTGCAGTATTTATATTGTCTGTAAAGTTGTTGTTTTTAATAATTCATATGAACTTTTTCTAATATACTTCACTACAGACTAACGGAAGGATATCACTTTTTATCATAATGTAGAACTCAGGGTAAACACAGATCGAACATAACAACCTAAACACAGCCACCACCTCCTATTCATTTTCTAGAGAAGAATCCCACAGAACGAGCATGATGTTACAGGACAATTCTGGCTCACTCATTAAATCTTGGGTCTTATATTAGAACATTTTGGTTGTCACTTCTGATATTTGTTATAATATCGTACTCAAATATTTGCTGAGATATTATAATGTGTGACATTACTACAATGTAAAGTAGAAAAAGAAGAAATCAGAAAATGACACAGATTGTAAAGAAGCCAACAGTTTATCCAGATCATCTAAATCATTCTATTGAAGGGCAAACTGAAAGTGAGTGCATCTGAAATCTTTGTAATAATCTCTCATTGCAAGGGAACGCAATGTGCACACAACTGTAGAGCAGTAGGCCAAGTTGACCAAGGAAGTCAGACTATACACTGTGATGGATGTTTACAACAGACGGTTTGGTTCAAATTTAAACGTTCACTTTGGGTTCCTTTTCAAATACATTGATCTAATCTGTGGGTTTGTCTGATCATCTAATAGTTATCACCTGTCACTTTGATTGGTTAACAAATCTTAAGAGGGTGGGTATTATCTATTATCTTAGGGGTTCAGACACAGGGTAATTCAAAGTTCTTTACCGAGGCATGAAATAATAAAATATATTTCATATAAACAATGAGAATACGTTCAAAATTACATTTTGAAAAAAAACAGAAGCAATAAAAAGAAAATAGACAGTTAAAAATTAACAAGACTAGGTCAAGACCTAGTCTATGCCTGGACCACATATGATTATTGTGTGAAATTCAGGACTTAGTATAAAACTGTTATGGAGCCGCTGTAAACAACTGACATCATTGAATCATATATACATTCAGCCTTGTGTCAGCCAGTTTCAACTCTTGTCTGTTTGCTTCCCTCCTCCTCTCTGTGCTCACATGTACAGTATTTAAATACAGCTGAATTAACAATATGGCAGTTCTCATTTACATGTTTTTCTGTTTCTGTTCTAAGACAACGGAAAAAAGTTTGAAACAGTGACTGAAACGTGGCCCATTAATACTACATGTTAACTTCCAAGCTATTTCCAAGCTGCTGCTTTGCAATGCTAGAATCCTGATTTTCCTTATTTATGACCATGATGTCATCTGACAAAGTCACCATACACATAAATTACAGACAAAGACTGTGCTGTGATTTAGGTTATGTTCATTAGGAAAGTGATGACTCCGGGGAAAGTTAGAAGCAACAGAATATGTTTATTTTATTCCTCAAATAGCACACTGCCTCGGTCTACACAACAAACTGCTTCTCCGCCTCTCTACCACTCACTGAAAACTTTTGTGAGTTCTGACAAGTTTTTCATTATTAGCAGTTGGACAAATTGCAAAAGGAAATGACAAAATCATGATAGAAGAATTACATCACTAACTATCAACATGTTACCCATGTTTACATGTGATGGTGTCACGTGAACTGGGTGTGAGGACTGAGCTCATAAAGTCTGTCAGCAAATTCTGCAGCACTACATGTACTGAAACAGTCACTGCCTCCACCTTCTGTCTGCACAGGAGAAATGTGTGGGGATAATTCCAGTTCATGCTTGTGAACTCACAAGACCTCCCTAGTCTTCTGAGGGATGAATGAGAGTAAGGACTCTTAGTGCTAAAGGAATTTAAACTGAAGAATAATTGTGCTTTTGCACTACAATTACACCAAAAGGTTAATATTTGTAGTTCATTTAGTGCTTCTCTAAAATGTATGCAAATCAGTCTGAGACAAACATCACTGTTGAACTACAGTATCAGGGGTTAATGGGATTAGTGTTGTTTTCTATTATGACTACAGTGCCATCCTGTGTGTTCCTCTTCATCAATGGGACCATGTTATTCACCTTGAGGAGTAAACCAGTGTTTCGTGAGACCTCTCGGTACATTCTTCTGTATAACCTCCTTTTTGCCGACACTATAAACTTGGCCCTCAGCCAGTTACTGTACCTAATCGCTGCTTGTAGAATAAGGCTGACATATCCTGTGTGTGGTGTTTTTGCTTTCTTGGCTGACCTCACAACTGTGATTTCTCCTCTCACACTGGTGGTGATGTCTCTGGAGAGATATGCAGCCGTGTGCTACCCACTGAGGCATGCTACCATTATTACCATCAAAAACACAGGGGTGGCTATCATTGTGGTTTGGGCCTTCAGTTCACTAAGTGTTCTCACTCGAGTTCTTTTGTTGCTAAATTTTCCATTTGCAGAGCTGGAGAACCTGCAGATGAAAGACTTTTGTGGAAAAGAAAGCATGTTACTTGATCCAATGTCTGATCTTTATGATAGAGCCTACACTTATTTTCTGTTTGTTTTAGGTGGTGTGACAGTCACTTGCTCCTATATCGGTGTGATGGTAGCAGCCAGGTCAGCCTCTACAGACAAAGCTTCAGCCAAAAAGGCTCGTAACACGCTGCTGCTGCATCTGGTGCAGCTGGGTCTCAGTCTCTCTTCAACTTTACACAACCCATTTCTCATAGCTATCTCAAAGGTCCTAGACAGGATAATTATTGTGCGCATACAAAATATTCTTTATGTTTGTATCATTATCTTTCCAAGATGTCTGAGTGCTTTAATCTATGGCATCAGAGATCAGACCATCAGACCCGTCCTCATGTACCATCTCTGCTGTCAGTGGAAACGCTCACCTTTTCTCTCACACTCCTCAACCAAGGCAAAAATCAGCATACTTATCACTTCATAGATAAATATTATCTGTAACAAAATCTGGATCTGCTGCATGCTACATACGACCTACAGTATATAAATACTTACACTGGATAGGTATGACTACAGGTGAATGAGTAACTGTTTTTTTTGTTTGGTGGTGGGCAAAACATTAGAAACACCTCTCAATATAATGCAGTCCAGTCCAGAAATATTGCAAACTATAACCCCAATGATCAATGTGTAGTTAAATCAATACTGTGCCTCTCTTACATGGTCAATCAAAACTGAACATGTGTATTTTTGTAAAGCTATCATTTATGGCTGAGCTGTTGTGTTGGATTACATTAGATTTTACAGGTGTAACAAAGAAAGTGGTCACTGACAGTTGTATGAATATAGTTGCTGAATGACTGAAAACATTTGAATGGAACACCCAAATTAAGTCTAGTATCAAATGTAGTATCAAATGACACTGTAGGCCGTAATGCTAAAATGTGAAATGTATGTATGTTACATATTTCAAATAGAAATCTTCAAAACACAATGTGTGCATATGTCTAGATAAATTAATCAAACAAACACAAATTGTCTTTAATGACTGACTGAAATTGCAGGACAGAGTAAAATAATTTTACAGGCATGGTTGTAGTAAATGAAAACACTAGTATAATGGCATATAGGTTTGAAAATGTACTACACCAAAGAAATTGTATACAATTAATAAGACTGCAAGGACAACAGAAGGTGAATACAGGCCTCTTCCTGTATCAGCAAGATTATGAGTCAACTCACACAATTTATAATATAGTCTTGATGTTTGTGATTATACTAGACACTTGATTTTTTGTTTCTGATACTGCTTTTAATATTGTTCCTTTGCAGTATTTATATTGTCTGTAAAGTTGTTGTTTTTAATAATTCATATGAACTTTTTCTAATATACTTCACTACAGACTAACGGAAGGATATCACTTTTTATCATAATGTAGAACTCAGGGTAAACACAGATCGAACATAACAACCTAAACACAGCCACCACCTCCTATTCATTTTCTAGAGAAGAATCCCACAGAACGAGCATGATGTTACAGGACAATTCTGGCTCACTCATTAAATCTTGGGTCTTATATTAGAACATTTTGGTTGTCACTTCTGATATTTGTTATAATATCGTACTCAAATATTTGCTGAGATATTATAATGTGTGACATTACTACAATGTAAAGTAGAAAAAGAAGAAATCAGAAAATGACACAGATTGTAAAGAAGCCAACAGTTTATCCAGATCATCTAAATCATTCTATTGAAGGGCAAACTGAAAGTGAGTGCATCTGAAATCTTTGTAATAATCTCTCATTGCAAGGGAACGCAATGTGCACACAACTGTAGAGCAGTAGGCCAAGTTGACCAAGGAAGTCAGACTATACACTGTGATGGATGTTTACAACAGACGGTTTGGTTCAAATTTAAATGTTCACTTTGGGTTCCTTTTCAAATACATTGATCTAATCTGTGGGTTTGTCTGATCATCTAATAGTACCTGTCACTTTGATTGGTTAACAAATCTTAAGAGGGTGGGTATTATCTATTATCTTAGGGGTTCAGACACACGGTAATTAAAAGTTCTTTACCGAGGCATGAAATAATAAAATATATTTCATATAAACAATGAGAATACGTTCAAAATTACATTTTGAAAAAAAACAGTAGCAATAAAAAGAAAATAGACAGTTAAAAATTAACAAGACTAGGTCAAGACCTAGTCTATGCCTGGACCACATATGATTATTGTGTGAAATTCAGGACTTAGTATAAAACTGTTATGGAGCCGCTGTAAACAACTGACATCATTGAATCATATATACATTCAGCCTTGTGTCAGCCAGTTTCAACTCTTGTCTGTTTGCTTCCCTCCTCCTCTCTGTGCTCACATGTACAGTATTTAAATACAGCTGAATTAACAATATGGCAGTTCTCATTTACATGTTTTTCTGTTTCTGTTCTAAGACAACGGAAAAAAGTTTGAAACAGTGACTGAAACGTGGCCCATTAATACTACATGTTAACTTCCAAGCTATTTCCAAGCTGCTGCTTTGCAATGCTAGAATCCTGATTTTCCTTATTTATGACCATGATGTCATCTGACAAAGTCACCATACACATAAATTACAGACAAAGACTGTGCTGTGATTTAGGTTATGTTCATTAGGAAAGTGATGACTCCGGGGAAAGTTAGAAGCAACAGAATATGTTTATTTTATTCCTCAAATAGCACACTGCCTCGGTCTACACAACAAACTGCTTCTCCGCCTCTCTACCACTCACTGAAAACTTTTGTGAGTTCTGACAAGTTTTTCATTATTAGCAGTTGGACAAATTGCAAAAGGAAATGACAAAATCATGATAGAAGAATTACATCACTAACTATCAACATGTTACCCATGTTTACATGTGATGGTGTCACGTGAACTGGGTGTGAGGACTGAGCTCATAAAGTCTGTCAGCAAATTCTGCAGCACTACATGTACTGAAACAGTCACTGCCTCCACCTTCTGTCTGCACAGGAGAAATGTGTGGGGATAATTCCAGTTCATGCTTGTGAACTCACAAGACCTCCCTAGTCTTCTGAGGGATGAATGAGAGTAAGGACTCTTAGTGCTAAAGGAATTTAAACTGAAGAATAATTGTGCTTTTGCACTACAATTACACCAAAAGGTTAATATTTGTAGTTCATTTAGTGCTTCTCTAAAATGTATGCAAATCAGTCTGAGACAAACATCACTGTTGAACTACAGTATCAGGGGTTAATGGGATTAGTGTTGTTTTCTATTATGACTACAGTGCCATCCTGTGTGTTCCTCTTCATCAATGGGACCATGTTATTCACCTTGAGGAGTAAACCAGTGTTTCGTGAGACCTCTCGGTACATTCTTCTGTATAACCTCCTTTTTGCCGACACTATAAACTTGGCCCTCAGCCAGTTACTGTACCTAATCGCTGCTTGTAGAATAAGGCTGACATATCCTATGTGTGGTGTTTTTGCTTTCTTGGCTGACCTCACAACTGTGATTTCTCCTCTCACACTGGTGGTGATGTCTCTGGAGAGATATGCAGCCGTGTGCTACCCACTGAGGCATGCTACCATTATTACCATCAAAAACACAGGGGTGGCTATCATTGTGGTTTGGGCCTTCAGTTCACTAAGTGTTCTCACTCGAGTTCTTTTGTTGCTAAATTTTCCATTTGCAGAGCTGGAGAACCTGCAGATGAAAGACTTTTGTGGAAAAGAAAGCATGTTACTTGATCCAATGTCTGATCTTTATGACAGAGCCTACACTTATTTTCTGTTTGTTTTAGGTGGTGTGACAGTCACTTGTTCCTATATCGGTGTGATGGTAGCAGCCAGGTCAGCCTCTACAGACAAAGCTTCAGCCCAAAAGGCTCGTAACACGCTGCTGCTGCATCTGGTGCAGCTGGGTCTCAGTCTCTCATCGACTATACACAACCCATTTCTCACAGCTATCTCAAAGGTCCTAGACAGGATAATTATTGTGCGCATACAAATTATCCTTTATGTTTGTATCATTATCTTTCCAAGATGTCTGAGTGCTTTAATCTATGGCATCAGAGATCAGACCATCAGACCCGTCCTCATGCACCATCTCTGCTGTCAGTCAGCCCTTTATTTGATTGCTTATCTTGTACTCTCTGTACAGTACAGTAATACAGTCGAATTCCAAATAAAGATGTTCTCATTTACATGTTTTACTGTTTCTGTTCTCAGATGACAGAACAAGTTTGAACTAGTGACTTAAATGTGGCCCATTAAGACTACATGTTAACTTCCAAACCATTTCCAAGCTGCTGCTTTACATTGCTAAAATCCTGATTGTCTTTATTTAATGACCATGACACCATCTGACAAAATCACCATGCACATAAGTTAAAGACAAAGACTGTGCTGTGATTTAGACTTTATTTACTTGTAAAGCAATCACTCAAAGAGAAAGTTAGAAGCAACAGAATATGTTTAGCTGATCTCTGACACAGCACACAGCCCCCGTCTGTGTAACAAACTGCCGCTCTGCCTCTCTACCACTCACTCAACACTTTTGTGAGTTCTAACAAGTTTTTCACTATTAACAGTTGGAGACTTATACTTGTCAGTCATAGCTTCAAGACACATGACTTAAATGATGGCATGTGCCAGGAAATTGGAATATTGTGGTAGAGGAATTGCATCACCCATTACTAACATGTTTACATGTGATGGTGTCACGTGAGGTGGGTGTGATGACTGAGCTCATAAACTCTGTGAAGGTCGCAAGATCTCCACTTTCATACAAACACAAACTAAAGAATATTGATTGTGCTTTTGCACTGCAATTACATCAACAGGTTAATATTTGTAGTTCATTTATTGCTTCTCTATAATGTATGCAAATAAGTCTCAGACAAACATCACTGTTGGACTGCGGTATCAGGGGTTAATGGAAAGAGTGTTGTTTTCTACTCTGTCTACAGTGCCATGCTGTGTGTTTCTCTTCATCAATGGGACCATGTTATTCACCTTGAGGAGTAAACCAGTGTTTCGTGAGACCTCTCGGTACATTCTTCTGTATAACCTCCTTTTTGCAGACACTGTAAACTTGGCTCACAGCCAGTTACTGTACCTAATCGCTGCTTGTAGAATAAGGATGACATATCCTGTGTGTGGTGTTCTCAGCTTTTTTGGCAATCTCACAACTGTGATTTCTCCTCTGACACTGGTGGTGATGTCTCTGGAGAGATATGTAGCTGTGTGCTACCCACTGAGGCATGCTACCATTATTACCATCAAAAACACAGAGTTGGCTATCATTGTGGTTTGGGCCTTCAGTTCACTAAGTGTTCTCACTCGATTTCTTTTGCTACTAAATTTTCCATTTGATGAATTGGACAGCCTGCTGATGAATGACTTTTGCTCTGCTGTAGCTATGTTGCTTGGGCCCTTAGCTGATGATTATGACCAAACATACACTTGTATTCTGTTTGTTTCAACTGGTATGACAGTCACTTGCTTCTACATTGGTGTGATGGTAGCAGCCAGGTCAGCCTCTACAGACAAAGCTTCAGCCAAAAAGGCTCGTAACACGCTGCTGCTGCATCTGGTGCAGCTGGGCCTTAGTATCTCATCAACTATACACAACCCCTTTCTCACAGCTATCTCAAAGGTCCTAGACAGGATAATTATTGTGCGCATACAAATTATCCTTTATGTTTGTATCATTATCTTTCCAAGATGTCTGAGTGCTTTAATCTATGGCATCAGAGATCAGACCATCAGACCCGTCCTCATGTACCATCTCTGCTGTCAGTGGAAACGCTCACCTTTTCTCTCACATTCCTCAACCAAGGCAAAAGTAAGCATACTTATCACTTCATAGATAAATATTATCTGTAACAAAATCTGGGTCTGCTGCATGCTGGATAGGATAACTACAAGTGAATGACTAACTGGTATTTTTGTTGTTAACGTGTAGTTAAATCAATAATGTGCCTCTCTAAAAGGGTCAATCAAAACGGAACATGTTTATTTTTGTAAAGCTATAATTTATGGCTGAGCTGTTGTGTTGGATTACATTAGATTTTACAGGTGTAACAAAGAAAGTGGTCACTGACAGTTGTATGAATATAGTTGCGGATAATTTTACAGGCATGGTTGTAGTAAATGAAAACACTAGTATAATGGCGTATAGGTTTGAAAATGAATTACACCAAAGAAAATGTATACAATTAATAAGAATGCAGAGACAACCAAAGGTGAATACAGGCCTCTTCCTGTATCAGCAAGACTATGAGTCAACTCACACAATTTATAATATAGTCTTCATGTTTGTGATTGTACCAGAAACTTTTTTTTTTTCCGACAGTCCTTTTAAAATTGTTTAATAATTCATATGAACTCTATCTAAAATACTTCACTACCGACTAAAGGAAGGATATCACTTTTTATCATAATGTAGAACTCAGGGTAAACACACATCGAACATAACAACCTAGACACAGCCACCACCACCAAGAATCCCACAGACGGAGCGTGATGTTACAGGACAATTCTGGTTCACTCAATGAATCTTGAGTCTTATATTAGAAAATTCTGGTCGTCATTTCTGACAGTTGTAATTTCATTGTACTCAAATATTTGCTGAGATATTACAATATGTGACTTTGCCACAATGTCAACAAGAAAAGAAGGAATCAGAATATCAGATAGATTGTAATTAAGCCAACAGTTTATCCAAATGATCTAAATCCCTTTAATTTAGGGCAAACTGAAAGTGAGTGCATCCGAAAACTCCCTCACTGTAAGCAAAATCAGTGTGAACACAATGTTTACAACAGACCGTTTGGTTAAAATTCAAACATTCACCATTGGGTTTTTTTTGTTTCTTTTCAAATACACTGTTGCTCATAAAGTTGGAATAAAATATTTTTTACCTCTTTCTATGAAATGATTGTGACAATGTGATTTATTCTTGAAAAATAAAGTGTATATCTTCTAAAAACTTTAGTAGTCGATCTCTTCCAAACATATCACAATGAAAATGAAACCACAATTAAATCACAATTAAACTGAAAACAAAATTATTCCAACTTTATAGGCAACAATGTACATTGATCTAATCTGTGGGTTTGATCATCTAACTGCCGTCACCTATCATTTTGTTTGGTTGCCAAATCTTAAGAGGGTGGGTCTTATCTATTATTTTAGGGGTTCGGACACAAGGCAATTAAAAGTTCTTTACGGAGGCATAAAATAATTGAAAACATTGCAGGTAAAACAACAAGAAAACATTCAAAATTGCATTTTGGAAAAATAAAAACATAAGCAATAACAAGAAAATAAATAGTTAAGGATTAACAAGATTAGGTCAAAACCTAGTATATGGCTGGACCGCATATGGTCAATGTGTGAAGTTCAGGATGCTGTTATGGAGCTGGTGTAAACAACTGACATCATCGCTTCATATTTGCATTGAGTCTAGTGTCAGCCAGCTTCAGCCCTTTAATTGTTTGCTTCTCTCCTACTCTCTTTATAGTATCTTAATACAGCCAAATTCCCAATAAAGCTCTTTTTAATTACATATTTTCTGCTTCTGTTGTCATCCAACTTCTGATGGATGAGTGGAAGGATAGATTTTCAGTGTTATAGGAACAGAAACTGAAGATTAATTTTGCTTTTGTACAGCATTCTCGGTTATATTTTTAATTTAGTAAATGCTTCTCTACAATCTATGCAAATCAGTCTCAGACCAATGTCACTATTGGGCTTCAGTATCAGGGTTATTGGTAATGGTGTTGTTTTCCATTGTGACTGCAGTGCCATCCTGTTTGTCTCTCTTCGTTAATGGGACCATGTTATTTACCTTGAGGTGTAAACCAGTGAATCTCCCATTCTGTATTTTTTGTTTCTGGTTTTTCTTTTACCCTGGACAATGTCTGTCCAGAGCTCAGTGTTTGACAGTGGGTGGGCAGAAAAAGGTCAATGGCCTTGCTCCCCGGTTTAGCCAATAGTACATATCCATCTGTTGTGGTGTTGGTTTAGTCCAGGCCAGGGAATAGTGTCCCCGTATTCATCAGCTGGGGCTTGAAATGTCCCTGGATCTAATCATCAGCCAGTTCTGGGCCAGCTGAGGGATTCTTTTTTCAAGCAATGTGATTTTCAGGCTGAGCTTGATACAGCTTGTGGATTCAGTTGAGGGAGAAGAGAGGGGAGGCATTTTGTTGCCAGGCGACCCTCTTTAGCAGGACTCTGAAACTTTCATCTGTCCCGCGGGTAAAACTTTTTTGTTAGTGCCAAGGTAACCAAATAACTGCCTCACAATTGCATGGTCGGCCAAACAGTACAGCGTTAATTACTAGTAAACTCTTGAGTTATGGCCAAAAATCTGTTTGTGTGGTCACAGTGACCTTTGAGCCCATCTCAGGGTCAAAGTTTGTGCCAAACTTGAAGAAATTCACTGCTAGCGTTTTTGAGATATCACGTTCATAAGAACACAAATGCAATTTGTGAGGTCACAGTGACTTTGACCTTTAACCGCTGAATTCTAATCAGTTCATCCATGAGTATAAGTTAATATTTGTGCCAGATATAACAAAATTCCCTCTGGGCGTTGCTGATCACTTTCAGAAAAACATGGTCACCATGACCTTGACCTTTGACCACCAAAATTCAACCAGTTCATCTCTAGTCAAAGTAAACGTTTGTGCAAAATTTGAAGAAATTTCCTGAAGCCAGTCTTGAGATATCACATTCAAGAGGCTTTGTGGCGACCTTCAACCTCTAAAATCTAATCAGTTCATCCTTGATTACAAGTGAACTTTCACATTAACAAGAGTGGGACAGACATCGCACAAACATAATTTCCGTCCATGACTGTCGCAGAGGAAATTACTGTCTTTGCTGTGACAGTAGGAATGATGAGCAAAACTACAAAAATAAGAAATGAAAATAAAAAATGCAAAAACGATCCTTGAGTTAGGCCTTGTCAATATCTGCATAGTATATGGTAGCATATGTGAAATGAAACATTCATAGGAATAAGCAAATAAAACAGTATGTTTGTGTCACTCATCCATTACATTCATATAATAGACACTCAATAATTTCATCATTAGTGAGCAGTACATTGAAATTTCAGACACTAACCATCATGATGATGATAGTGGTCCACTTTGTTTAGAGTAGACAAACAACACAATAGGTAACCAAATGAAACGGAATGTATTAAGTACATTCATAATAATTACTCCTGCTTTATGGATAATATGATGAAGTGGATGTGGGTATTGAAGAGGTGGTGATAGGAAGATTACATCACCCATTAATAATTAAAAATGCTTGCGTGTGATTGTGTTATGTAAAGTGGATGTGAGGACAGAGTTCATAAACATTACAACGGGGGCAGGCAAACCCCGCAGACCAGCTCTGCTCACATGGAAACAAGAACAGCCTCTACCCTACTAAAAAAGTATGTGGATGATTTTCGGTTATGCATGTGAACTCTGACATTCTCTGCTCTAAAGATGGCATATATTTACTGTTCTAGGAATACGAACAGAACAAGATTCCTTTTGTTTTCACTGTCCAGTTACATCAAGTGGTTAACATTTTTTATGTCTCTTCCATTCTTTTCAAAGATGACAAATGCAACTCAGTCTGAGACCACCTTTACTGGACGAGGGATACCGGAAAGGGTTTTTTTTTCCACTGTCACTACAGTACCATGTTTTGTGTTCCTCTTCATTAATGGGGCGATGTTATTCTCTTTGAGGAGCAAACCAGTGTTTCGTGAAACCTCTCGGTACATTCTTCTGTATAACCTGCTTTTTGCAGACACTGTATTGCTAGCACACACTCAGTTAATGTACATAATCGCTGCTTGTAGAATTAGGCTAATGTATCCTGTGTGTGGTGTTCTCACAATGCTCACAAATCTCACATCTGTGATTTCTCCTCTGACACTGATGATGATGTCTCTGGAGAGATATGTAGCCGTGTGCTACCCACTAAGGCATGCTACCATCATCACCATCAGAAACACAGGGGGGGCCATCATTGTGGTTTGGGCCTTTGGCTCTCTTAATGTCCTCATACGAGTTGTTTTATTGTTAGATTTTCCATTTGAAGAGCAGGAGGGCCTGCAGATGACAGAATTTTGTTCCAGAGAAAAAATGATGCTTGGCTCATTGTCTGATGATTATGATAAAGCCTATACTTGTATTCTGTTTATATCAGCGGGTATGGCAATTACTTGCTCCTATATTGGTGTGATGGTAGCAGCCAGGTCAGTCTCTACAGACAAAGCTTCAGCGCGTAAGGCTCGTAACACACTGTTGCTATATTCGGTGCAGCTGGGCCTCAGTCTGTTCTCAACTATATACAACCCATTGCTCATAGCTATCTCAAAGGTCGTAAACAAGATAGTTTTGGTGCGTATTCAGATTGTTGGTTATGTGTGTATTGTCATCTTTCCAAGATGTCTCAGCACTCTCATCTATGGCATCAGAGACAGGACCATCAGACCCATTCTCATATACCATCTATGCTGTCGCCTAAAACTATCAGTTATCCAATCCAAGTCTGAGGTCTCATCTTAGGATACATGGAATGCATCTTAAAGATACCCTTGCATTTTTTAAGCCTGTCTTAAAACAATACATGCCCATATGTACACTGAAACAGTTTTTGGTCACTACAATTGTGACAAAAAACCTATCCTCCTGTCCATAGTGGCCATAACCATGAAGAGATAGCTTCCTAATCTTCCCATTTAAATATGCATTAGATTAAGAGGAATTTAACTTCAAAAAGGTTCAAGTGGGACTTGTAACATTATATATATTTCTGTTAAGTAAAATAATGTGGATTACCACTGCACATTTACTATGTTTTACGCAAGAAAATTAGAGTGAGGAGCTTAAGAAAAGACATGCTGTAAATCAGTGGTGAATGAAGAAATCTTCATTACAATGTGAAATTCATTGTGCCTCTTGTTATTTCAAGATTCACAGATTTTGACTCATTGTATTAATATATCATTTAATATCAGAGTTAAATTTTTGATCATGTACAGTGACTCTGTCTGCATGTACTGTATTTCTGCATTTACAAATTCAAAATATAAAATACACAAATACAGTACAATTGGGAAAATACAAGAAGGCTAACTGTCTTTATCTATGTCTCACACAATGCAAATGAACAGCTTGAGTAACCAGCATTCCAAGTTGAAATCACATTACAATATTGATTGCAAAAAACAATAATGTTGTTGTCATTATTATAATGAACATCATTTGAGCACTCTTAACACACCACAAGGACCTCTGCTCATTGATCAAGAATACATGGGTGCTCATGGTAAAGTTACTCAAACAAGCAGTCAACATTAGCATTAGCATCTAACTACTGTCAAAGGACAAAGGCCCATAACTCCTCCCATGTAAAGTTAATAACTGAAAGCTTTGAATTGCATTGCATTTTCTGCTATGTCTTGTTTATGTATTGTGTATGCACATACTGAAATGTACCATGCACATATTAAAAATCCCCTATTGTAGAAAGTGAGATTTCCATGTCTTTCCATGTTTCCATGAATAATATATATATATATATATATATATATATATATATATAATATAACTGAAACAAATGGCCCCTGCACATGGTTGCATTTAAGTGCAATATGTTTCATAACAACTACTCATAGTCCTGTCCTCATAAATCAACAGAATTTAAGAAAAAGCCTAAGTTTACTTACGTAGCTCAGCCTGCCAGCCTTAAGTGCACTGCAGCGAGAATAGAAAGTAATATGAACAGAATACAAGACTAGTTTTAACAAACAGCAGACCTGGGCAGACAGGATGTCCATATTATTACAGATGGCATTTTTAATGCTTTCAGGACCACATTTTGTAAAATAACACCCAAACAAGCAAGACAGATTCTGTTCTCATTCCCAATACTGAGAATAGAACATGGACCACACTATTGGGTGTCCACATGGTGTCATGAAGGGGGTGGGAAAACTGAGCTAAGATATAGCATGTGAGGACAGACAAGCCCTGCAGACCAGCTCTGCTCACATGGAATAAACCCTGGCCTCTAACCTGCTGACTGTCGGCACAGGAAAATGCATGTGGATAATTTTGTTATATATGATAAGTTTTGCATGTGAACATAACAGGTATCTGTACTCTAAAGATGACATGTCTTCACTGTTTTAGGAATGCAAACTGCACCAAAATTGTTGTGCTTTTGTGCTTAACTTACATCAACAAGTTCATATTTATTTTTTGTCTTAAATGCTTCTCTAAAATGTCATATGCAAACCAATCTCAGACTCTCAATATCATCAATTTCAACATTACTGGTCAACAGTATCAGGGGTTACTGGAAAGAGTCTTGTTTTCCACTCTGATTGGAATGCCATGCTGTGTGTTCCTCTTCATCAATGGCACCATGCTTTTTACCCTGAGGAGTAAACTGGTGTTTCGGGAGACCTCTCGTTACATTCTTCTGTATAACCTCCTTTTTGCAGACACTGCTCAGTTGGCATTTAGCCAGTTACTATATATATTTGCTGCTTGTAGAATAATGCTAACATATCCAGTGTGTGGTGTTCTTGTTATGCTCACCAAGCTCACGAATGAAATCTCTCCTCTCACACTGGTGGTGATGTCTCTGGAGCGATATGTAGCTGTGTGCTACCCACTGAGGCACGCTACCATCGCCACTATCAGAAACACAGCAGTGGCTATAATTGTGGTTTGGGCCATTAGCTTACTAAATGTCTTCACTCGAGTTCTTTTACTCTTAAATTTTCCATTTAAAGACCTGGAGAGCCTGCAGATGACAGATGTTTGCTCTGATATACAAATGTTGGTTGATCCAATAACTGATCATTATGACAAAGCCTACACTTACTTTCTGTTTGTATCTGCTACTGTGCCAATCATTTCCTCCTATATTGGTGTGATGATAGCAGCCAGGTCAGCCTCTGCAGACAAAGCTTCAGCTAGTAAGGCTCGTAATACACTGCTGCTGCATCTGGTGCAGCTGGGCCTCAGTCTCTTTTCAAATATGCACACCTATATTGTTCAATCCCTCTCAACAACCCTGCAAAGGTTAATACTTGTACGTATCAACAGTGTTTTCTATGTGTTTATCTATATCCTCCCTAGGTGTCTGAGTTCTCTCATCTATGGGCTCAGAGATCAGACCATCAGGCCCATCCTCTTGTACCATCTATGCTGTCGACTGACACTCAGTCATCTTAGTAAAGACTGAGGTCTCACCTCAGATTACAATTTAATGATACAAGCATTATTTTCAAAGAATATATTGACTTGGAACAAATCTCTGTGTTAATTTAGAAACCAGGTAGAGTGGTTGAAAAAAAATTGATAACAATCAAAGGTGGATTTCCTGCATTTAATGATGGCATTTATGATCGACTCTTGAGTATATGTTCCATATCAATATATTAGCAATAAAAAACACATTGGCTTAGTATTGTAATAGCGCTATATTTTTCCCTTAATGCTTTATGGTCATCACATACTACATTACATTACATATGTTTTTTTTATTGTTTGCAATTGCAATAAGTAAGAGGAATATAATATTCATACATAATAACTCAAATACAATAAAGTCAACAGCTGTGTTGCATAACATCTTTTCAGCAGGAAGACAAGGCAGATAACTAAGTGTTTAATTAAAAAGGCATCGTATCACAAATAGTATTTCAAAAATCAAGAGAAACCTGTTATTGGACATAGTCACCTGTCACAGTCTAGATTTTTTTTTAAATCTGAAAACAGAGCCAAGAGAAGGTCCTGACTGTAACAGGTCACAAATTGAAAGCTTGACACAAGAAACAAATTAGTAGAAACAAATTTTAGAATTTATTTACCAATTTAGAATTTGTTTTTAGAAATTTCAGAATTTATTTACCAATATGCAAAATCTCTTTTTTCCTTTCTGCATTTTTTTTTCTGTGTAATAATGTTGATTTATCAATACAAAAATCTATAATATCAAAAATAAACAGAATACATAAGCTAGTGACAACAGTTTTTTGGATACTTTCTACTCAGGTGTCAAATGACATCTTACCATTTTACTCTGGGAGTGGAGGCTTCGGTCTGCACTCCTTTGTTGTTCCAATAAGCATAGCCTTAATGGGTGTCAGAAGACCAGATTCCAGTGCCAGTTCAACTGAAACAGGATCGTGCCTGGGCAGGGTGTTAGCTTGATCAGGTTCAGCGTGGCAGATAGTCAGAGGTTTGCCAGTGATCAGTGTTGATACTCCAGTTAACCTGGTGCTGTTAGCTATTATTAACACAGCCTGCGGACTATACTTTTTGACAATTACAAATTTGGTGTAAGTTACTGATCCTTTCCTTGTCATCAACTACTTGTTCTTGTGTAAAAGTTGTTTACATGTTGTGTAAACACACAGTTAAACAAGGCACCAAGCTGCAGGACAAGAGCCGGGGTTCTAATGGTGGGACATGAACACCACCTTTGACCCCTATTCCAGTCTCTACAACATGCCAAATTAAAATGAATGTCATGCAGTTCTAGATTTTCATGACCACCATATGCAAATAATATTGAGTTCAAAATGTACAGTAGAACAAGTACCACACACTTCACGCAAGGATATTATATTCACCATTTTTTTCATATCCTAAACAAGCAGAACGCAGCAGTAACAGATGATGTAGGAAAAAAGCTCAAACATACAGCTTCAAGTTTCTGTAAATTTACACCCTCATAGAATTAATGCAAGAACAAAATCAATGTACTAATATAAAAGTGAATGATCACAATCATAGATTCCAAAATAGCTTTGTTTTCCTTCCATATTACTTCCTTCATTCATTCTTAAATTAATCATTAAATACTACTGTATAGAAGGTGCCCCACTGAAAATATTTTAATTGATATATTTCATCACAAATGAATAACTAAACAACAGATTAGACAATTTCATTACTTCATGTTGTGTCAAACAAATCCTCAGACAATGGTGAGGGTTAATTTCCGACATCTTGTTGATTACATATAGCGATTGGCCTGTGAGCCCAGTCCTGATACATACATGAAGCAGTTCTGCACACCCCAAATGAAAAACACTAAGAGACGGCCTGTTAAGAGACAGAAAGCCATGGTAAAACCTTAAAGGGATTTTTTGACGGCCCACCAGCCCACCAATGTGGCGGTAAATCTCCCGGTGCTTCTCACTGACAGTCTGATTATGACATATGGTCAGTTACCAATGGATATGTGTGAGGCTGTGATTGGTTGGATGGCCGTTCAATCAATCTAACTTTAACAATACATTTTCAGGTATGAGGAACTCAGTTTCACTTCATCAATAACTAACGCAGTAAAAGTGCAGGTGTCACAACAACCATGCCAACCACAGGTGCCATGTGCTTGCCGACATGATATCTTTAGCGTGAGAATCATCAAAAATGTGTCTTTGTAACCAAATACAATTATTCCAATTTGTACTGGCTCTGATAAAATGATATAAATAAATCTGATCAACTTTATCAGACTTATCGGGAAACTGCTAAAGAAACGAAAAGATATGTGAAAATGTGTATTAAGACATTTGCTCAGAGTTCAATAGCATTTCAGAAAAAGCATAAATTTATTTCCAGCTTTAAGTGCACTCTAGCCAGAAGAGAAACTAATATACATGAAACAGACTATTGGGTGTCCATGTAGTGTCATGAAGTGGGTGGGAAAACTGAGCTAAGATATAGTATGTAAAGACAGACATGCCCTGCAGACCAGCTCTGCTCACATAGAATCAACCACAGCTTCTAACCTGCTAACTGTCGGCAAAGGAAAATGCATGTCGATAATTTTCTTCTTTGACTGGGAAGGTAACAGGTATCTGTACTCTAAAGATGACATGTCTTCACTGTTTTAGGAATGCAAACTGCACCAAAATTGTTGTGCTTTTGTGCTTAAATTACATCAACAGATTCATATTTAATTTTTGTCCTAAATGCTTCTCTAAAATGTCATATGCAAACCAATCTCAGACTATCAATCTCAACATTACTGGTCAACAGTATCAGGGGTTACTGGAAAGAGTCTTGTTTTCCACTCTGATTGGAATGCCATGCTGTGTGTTCCTCTTCATCAATGGCACCATGCTTTTTACCCTGAGGAGTAAACTGGTGTTTCGGGAGACCTCTCGTTACATTCTTCTGTATAACCTCCTTTTTGCGGACACTGCTCAGTTGGCCTTCGGCCAGTTACTTTACATAATTGCTGCTTGTAGAATGAGGCTGACATATCCAGTGTGTGGTGTTCTTTCCATGTTCACCAAGCTCACAAATGACATCTCTCCTCTCACACTGGTGGTGATGTCTCTGGAGAGATATGTAGCTGTGTGCTACCCACTGAGGCACGCTACCATCATCACCATCAGAAACACAGCAGTGGCTATCATTGTGGTTTGGGCCATTAGCTTACTAAATGTCTTCACTCGAATTCTTTTACTGTTAGAGTTTCCATTTGAAGACCTGGAGAGCCTGAAGATGACAGATGTTTGCTCTGATATACAAATGTTGGTTGATCCAATAACTGATCATTATGACAAAGCCTACACTTACTGTCTGTTTGTATCTGCTACTGTGGCAATCATTTCGTCCTATATTGGTGTGATGGTAGCAGCCAGGTCAGCCTCTGCAGACAAAGCTTCAGCTCATAAGGCTCGTAACACGCTGCTGCTGCATCTGGTGCAGCTGGGCCTCAGTCTCTTCTCAACTATGCACACCTCTATTGTTCAATCACTATCAACAATCATGCAAAGGTTAGCAATTGTACGTATCAAGAGTGTATTTTATGTGTTCATCTATATCCTTCCCAGATGTCTGACTTCTCTAATCTATGGGCTCAGAGATCAGACCATCAGGCCCATCCTCTTGTACCATCTATGCTGTCGACTGACACTCAGCTGTCCAAGCCGAGGTTGAGGTCTCACCCTACATTACAGTTGGCTTAGTCCTGCAACAGGGCAGCAGCAAAACACAACTGCATTTCCAGTATGAATTATAAAGTAGTATGTGCTCAACGTGTTTTTAATTGTTTATGATTGGAAAAAGCAAAAGGAATATAATGTTTGTATACATAAATAATCCCTGGCTCATTCAGGATAAATATATGTAACCCCACTACAATGGAGTCCCCAGCCCTGTTGCATAACATCTTCTTTTCAGCAGCATTACAAGGCAGATAACTCATAATTTAAAAGGCAGCATGCATATCACACGTAGTATCAAACAGAATTTACTTTTGCTGTTGATATTTATAATAATAAAATTGGATGATATAATACGGCTTAGAATAACTACTACTACTACTACTATTCTCTCTCTCTCTCTCTCTTCCCCCCCTGTATTTATATAATGAACCTGTGAAGAAAATTACTTTTTTGCTCGATGTGAACACACTATATGTTTATGTGTATGTTTTGCTGGTCATTTCAATCAAGAAAAAAACAAGATATGAAATTATTACAAACTAATTTAAATTTAATTACATCTGACATCTTGCAAATCAATAAAATTCAAACACATGTTTCTCTATGAAATGCATTCAACACCAGCGCTCACAGGGAGCAGGCAGAAATACTACGACTTCAATAAATCAGGAAATTAAACTGATATATATATCAATGTATATATGTCTATCTATAGTATCTGGTAGTACTTTATATCATGTATAATAATCACTCAGGCTACCATTTATGCTGTTCTTTTTTGTGTGATTACGTGTTAATGCTGAGTTTTTATTTTTCAAGATATTTTTGGGCAATTTTCCCTTCATTTGACAGTCTAAAGAGAGAGGACTGTGGGGACATAGTTATATGGTATGTTCCTTAACCATTAGGCCACGAGATCCCACAGTGCTTGTTTGTATGTGCAACTGTCTTTTAAGCTGTTTCTATCACACCACTGAACAATACTACAAACAAAGAGTAAATTAACTATGTTCTGATAAAGTAATGGCAAATTAGTCCATGTATGTAACGTATAATGTTACTGTTTAATCTACAGTAAATATTGTGAATAGGAACAAAAATGTTGTAATATACTTTCAATGCTTAATATTATAGGTTATTTTAAATATCTTTTAAAGTCATTTAATCTCACATTTGTACAACGTTGGAACAATATTATAAATAAACTGTCATATGTTTCAAAGTTGATTCATATGACAGCATTCATTTTTAATTGCTTGTGATTTTTTTATCCTTTGTTTCAGTTGTGCTAAATGTGTATACAAGTGGCTTCAGTTTCTCTTGTTGATTTCGAGGTTGACTTGAATTTTTTTAGAGCTCAATTCTTTTCTTTTTCAGCCTCTAATTTCAGAGTCTTTTGTTCATCTTCATGCAGCTCCTATCAAGGATCAGTGATGGGAAAGATCCCACATCTAGATTTAGACCACAACCTTATCTTTGGAAATTGCTATATTGGCATTTGTCTTTCGTATTTATGATTGCTAATGAATTAAACACACAATGGAGAGGTTAATTTTGTCAGGATAAACAAAATGGTAATCTGTGTTGACTGATAATGCGTGACAATTATAAGTTTAATTTTCAAGTAGGGAATACTATGAGAAATTATTATTTCAATTCCACTAACAATCGCAAAGGGGTTAGAACCTGCAAACTGTAATTTGGGCTACATTTTCTTTGAGCTTTCAGGGCATCACTTATTACAATCAAAGCAAGAAAATCACAGGCAATGATCCCAGGTTCAAGCCCTTTTGAACTCAACAGAGGGAAGCTGCTCAATCAGCCAAAATAAAAGCCACAAGTAGCAACAAGCAGGTTTCAGGTTCCACAAAGCAAAACAAAGTCGTTGCAGTTAGTTTAATTCTAATAAAGAAAGGATTGAGACAAATAGGACACTTGTTTCACTATCAAAAAGCCTGCAACATTTCTACAATTGCATCCTCAACATTCAAAATGCTTCAGCAAACCTATTCCCAAACCGTGACTGAAGATACATACCCACAATTTATGATGATTAGATTAGATGGCCATTTTCCTGCAAAGTACCACCATTTATGAAGTTTATTGGTCAATATCTTGAAAGCTAAATAAGATATCAACAAATTTTAAACAACTGTTGATAAGCTTGGTCCAATGATGATCTACAGACAATTTGGTAGCAAGCTGACCTAGAGTTTTGGATGAGGTGTCAACAAAGTATTTTTCTAAAAATACAAAATGATTGAAAATCCATCATGGTAGGGCTGCCAGTAATGACTGTTTTCTATCAATTAATCTATTGACTATTTCATCTATTTAACTAATCTATTTAGGTCGATTAACCTTAAAAATGAATTTTCTGCCAAAATATGTAATTGATACATTGGCACCGTTAATCAATGTAGAATGAGCCCAGATACTGTCCTAAACTTTTTCTCAAAAACTTAGTCAATGAAAATGCTAATATAGGAGACAGACGACTTCATGGCTTTATGAGTGTATTTAGCAGTTACAAGGACAATCGATATTCAAAAGCTCTCCCGACTAAAACACTTACAAATTAAGTAATCCTTTACATATCCTTTACATTTTTGATAGTGAGCACACTGTGAGCCATAAAAATTATTAATCACAAAATAACACTGGTTACACAAACCTATAGTGGCGGAAGACAAATAATGATAATAAACCAACACTAAAGATTAAGTGTTCTGGCCCTTCAGGGGTTTAACATTAACAACAATACAACAATAACACCACATACAAGCAAGACACGTTCTGCTCTCATTCCCAATACTGAGAATAGAACATGGACCACACTATTGGGTGTCCACGTAGTGTCATGAAGTGGGTGGGTAAACTGAGCTAAGATATAGCATGTGAGGACAGACAAGCCCTGCAGACCAGCTCTGCTCACATGGAATTAACCATGGACTCTAAACTGCTAACTGTCGGCACAGGGAAAATGCACATGAATAATTTTCTGATTTACAAGCAAATGTAACAGGTATCTGTACTCTAAAGATGACATGTCTTCACTGTTTTAGGAATGCAAACTGCAAAAAAAGTGTTGTGCTTTTGTGCTTCAATTACATCAACAGATTCATATTTATTCTTTGTCCTAAATGCTTCTCTAAAATGTCATATGCAAACCAATCTCAGACTCTCAATATAATCAATCTCAACATCACTGGTCAACAGTATCAGGGGTTACTGGAAAGAGTCTTGTTTTCCACTCTGATTGGAATGCCATGCTGTGTGTTCCTCTTCATCAATGGCACCATGCTTTTTACCCTGAGGAGTAAACTGGTGTTTCGGGAGACCTCTCGTTACATTCTTCTGTATAACCTCCTTTTTGCAGACACTGCTCAGTTGGCATTTAGCCAGTTACTATATATATTTGCTACTTGTAGAATAATGCTAACATATCCAGTGTGTGGTGTTCTTTGCATGTTCACCAGACTAACAAATGACATCTCTCCACTCACACTGGTGGTGATGTCTCTGGAGAGATATGTAGCTGTGTGCTACCCACTGAGGCACGCTACCATCATCACCATCAGAAACACAGCAGTGGCTATCATTGTGGTTTGGGCCATTAGCTTACTAAATGTCTTCACTCGAGTTCTTTTACTCTTAAATTTTCCATTTAAAGACCTGGAGAGCCTGCAGATGACAGATGTTTGCTCTGATATACAAATGTTGGTTGATCCAATAACTGATCATTATGACAAAGCCTACACTTACTTTCTGTTTGTATCTGCTACTGTGGCAATCATTTCCTCCTATATTGGTGTGATGGTAGCAGCCAGGTCAGCCTCTGCAGACAAAGCTTCAGCTCATAAGGCTCGTAACACGCTGCTTCTGCATCTGGTGCAGCTGGGCCTCAGTCTCTTCTCAACCATGCACACCTCTATTGTTCAATCACTATCAACAATCATGCAAAGGTTAGCAATTGTACGTATCAAGAGTGTTTTTTATGTGTTCATCTATATCTTCCCCAGATGTCTGACTTCTCTTATCTATGGGCTCAGAGATCAGACCATCAGGCCCATCCTCTTGTACCATCTATGCTGTCGACTGACACTCAGCTGTCCAAGCCGAGGTTGAGGTCTCACCCTAAATTACAGTTGGCTTAGTCCTGCAACAGGGCAGCAGCAAAACACAACTGCATTTGCAGTATGAATTATAAAGTAGTATGTGCTCAATATATTTTTAATTGTTTATGATTGGAATAAGCAAAAGGAATATAATGTTTGTATACATATATAATCCCTGGCTCATTCACGATAAATATATGTAACCCCACTACAATGGAGTCCCCAGCCCTGTTGCATAACATCTTCTTTTCAGCAGCATTACAAGGCAGATAACTCATAATTTAAAGGCATCATGCATATCACACGTAGTATCAAACAGAATTTACTTTGGCTGTTGATATTTATAATAATACATAAGTTAAATAATATAATACGGCTTAGAATAACTACTACCAGCACTACTACTACTACTACTATTCTCTCTCTCTGTCTCTCTCTCTTTCGCTCTCTCTCTCTTTCCCCCCTGTATCTATATAATGAACCTGTGAAGAAAATTACTTTTTTGCTCGATGTGAATGTACTGTATGTTTATGTGTATGTTTTGCTGGTCATTTCAATCAAGAAAAAAACAAGATATGAAATTATTATGAACTAATCAAAATTTAATTACATCTGACATCTTGCAAATCAATAAAATTCTAATAGAAGTTTCCCTATGAAATGCATGCAACACCAGCGCTCACAGGGAGCAGGCAGAAATACTACGACTTCAATAAATCAGGAAATTAAACTGATATATATATCAATGTATATATGTCTATCTATAGTATCTGGTAGTACTTTATATCATGTATAATAATCACTCAGGCTACCATTTATGCTGTTCTTTTTTGTGTGATTACGTGTTAATGCTGAGTTTTTATTTTTCAAGATATTTTTGGGCAATTTTCCCTTCATTTGACAGTCTAAAGAGAGAGGACTGTGGGGACATAGTTATATGGTATGTTCCTTAACCATTAGGCCACGAGATCCCACAGTGCTTGTTTGTATGTGCAACTGTCTTTTAAGCTGTTTCTATCACACCACTGAAAAGTACTACAAACAAAGACTAACACTGCACTGACCTCATGTATTGTTCATCAGGGCCTCCACAGGATCATAAATGAAAATTAAAAACTTTCAACACTTTCTGACATTTTGTAAATTAAAACTTAATGGAATAATTGAATTTATTGCGAGTATGAATTCTTTGAGAAATAAGAGAGTTAACGTTGAAAACAGCAACTAAAAAGTGACTTTCACCCAAGTAGAGAATGGTGTTACCAAGATAAAAACACAGCGTATGCATGTATGGATGAGAGTCAGAGAAACTGAACTTGATTTGTCAATCAACAAATGAATTAAGACTGCATTACTGTATTGGCACCTTATCAAACTACAAACATTTTGCCAAAAACATTGAATTTAATTTAATTTTTCTCTTCAACCTAGTTAACTCCAGGTAATAAATTATTTGCTTTTCTTCTAAAACAATGATCTGTTAAAGAAAAAGCTAATTAGTCTATGTATGTACAATATTAGTTTAATCTATAGTAAAAATTGCGAATAAGAACAAACATTTTGTGATATATTTTAATGCGTGACAGTTATGAGTTTACTTTTTCAAGTAGGGAACAGTATAATGAATTACTATTTCAATTCCACTAACAATCGCAAAGGGGTTAGAACCTGCAAACTGCAACTTGGGCTACATTTTCTTTGAGCTTTCAGGGCATCATTTATTAAAATCAAAGCAAGAAAATCACAGGCAATGATTTCAGGTTCAAGCCCTTTTGAACTCAACAGAAGGAAGCTGCTCAATCAGCCAATATTAGTATCAGCAAGAAGGTTTCAGGTTTCACAAAGCAAAACAAAGTCATTGCAGTTAGTTTAATTCTAATAAAGAAAGGATTGAGACAAATAAGACACTTGTTTCAATTTGGTAGCAAGCTGACCTAGAGTTTTGGAGGCGATGTCATCAGACATTTCATGGTTTTGGCTCATTCCAGCTCACATAAATTTGAGCTGTGGCAGAAGACAAATAATAATAATAAACCAACACTAAAGATTAAGTGTTCTGGCCCTTCAGGGATTTAACATTAACAACAATACAACAATAACAACACATACAAGCAAGACACGTTCTGTTCTCATTCCCAATACTGAGAATAGAACATGGACCACACTATTGGGTGTCCATGTAGTGTCATGAAGTGGGTGGGTAAACTGAGCTAAGATATAGCATGTGAGGACAGACAAGCCCTGCAGACCAGCTCTGCTCACATGGAATTAACCATGGACTCTAAACTGCTAACTGTCGGCACAGGGAAAATGCACATGAATAATTTTCTGATTTACAAGCAAATGTAACAGGTATCTGTACTCTAAAGATGACATGTCTTCACTGTTTTAGGAATGCAAACTGCACCAAAATTGTTGGGCTTTTGTGCTTAAATTACATCAACAGATTCATATTTAATTTTTATCTTAAATGCTTCTCTAAAATGTCATATGCAAACCAATCTCAGACTATCAATTTCAACATTACTGGTCAACAGTATCAGGGGTTACTGGAAAGAGTCTTGTTTTCCACTCTGATTGGAATGCCATGCTGTGTGTTCCTCTTCATCAATGGCACCATGCTTTTTACCCTGAGGAGTAAACTGGTGTTTCGGGAGACCTCTCGTTACATTCTTCTGTATAACCTCCTTTTTGCAGACACTGCTCAGTTGGCATTTAGCCAGTTACTATATATATTTGCTACTTGTAGAATAATGCTAACATATCCAGTGTGTGGTATTCTTTGCATGTTCACCACACTAACAAATGACATCTCTCCTCTCACACTGGTGGTGATGTCTCTGGAGCGATATGTAGCTGTGTGCTACCCACTGAGGCACGCTACCATCATCACCATCAGAAACACAGCAGTGGCTATCATTGTGGTTTGGGCCATTAGCTTACTAAATGTCTTCACTCGAGTTCTTTTACTCTTAAATTTTCCATTTAAAGACCTGGAGAGCCTGCAGATGACAGATGTTTGCTCTGATATACAAATGTTGGTTGATCCAATAACTGATCATTATGACAAAGCCTACACTTACTTTCTGTTCGTATCTGCTACTGTGGCAATCATTTCGTCCTATATTGGTGTGATGGTAGCAGCCAGGTCAGCCTCTGCAGACAAAGCTTCAGCTCATAAGGCTCGTAACACGCTGCTGCTGCATCTGGTGCAGCTGGGCCTCAGTCTCTTCTCAACCATGCACACCTCTATTGTTCAATCACTATCAACAATCATGCAAAGGTTAGCAATTGTACGTATCAAGAGTGTTTTTTATGTGTTCATCTATATCTTCCCCAGATGTCTGACTTCTCTTATCTATGGGCTCAGAGATCAGACCATCAGGCCCATCCTCTTGTACCATCTATGCTGTCGACTGACACTCAGCTGTCCAAGCCGAGGTTGAGGTCTCACCCTAAATTACAGTTGTCTTAGTCCTGCAACAGGGCACTTTTTTTTTGCTGAAATTAATTATGGCCAGCAAAACACAACTGCAAGATATGAAATTATTATAAACTAATCTAAATTCAATTACATCTGACAACTTGCAAATCAATAAAATTCTAATAGAAGTTTCCCTATGAAATGCATGCAACACCAGCGCTCACAGGGAGCAGGCAGAAATACTACGACTTCAATAAATCAGGAAATTAAACTGATATATATATCAATGTATATATGTCTATCTATAGTATCTGGTAGTACTTTATATCATGTATAATAATCACTCAGGCTACCATTTATGCTGTTCTTTTTTGTGTGATTACGTGTTAATGCTGAGTTTTTATTTTTCAAGATATTTTTGGGCAATTTTCCCTTCATTTGACAGTCTAAAGAGAGAGGACTGTGGGGACATAGTTATATGGTATGTTCCTTAACCATTAGGCCACGAGATCCCACAGTGCTTGTTTGTATGTGCAACTGTCTTTTAAGCTGTTTCTATCACACCACTGAACAATACTACAAACAAAGAGTAAATTAACTACACAAGAAATTATTATTTCTTGTATACATGTCTATACATATATAGATATATATACTTATAGTATGTGCCAAACATACTTTGAACATTTGGAAAAATGCATTAACCACAGAATGTTGTTCAAATGTGGTTTGTCTGCATCTCAGTGCATCCTCATATATTGTTCATCAGGGCCTCCACAGGATCATAAATGAAAATTAAAAACACTTTAAAAACACAATTAAAACACTTTCTGACATTTTATAAACAAACAATTAATGGAATAATTGAGAAAATGATCAGTATAAATTCTTTGAGAAATAAGAGAGTTAAAGTTGAAAACAGCAACTAAAAAGTGACTTTCACCCAAGTAGAGAATGGTGTTACCAAGATAAAAACACAGCGTATGCATGTATGGATGAGAGTCAGAGAAACTGAACTTGATTTGTCAATCAACAAATGAATTAAGACTGCATTACTGTATTGGCACCTTATCAAACTACAAACATTTTGCCAAAAACATTGAATTTAATTTAATTTTTCTCTTCAACCTAGTTAACTCCAGGTAATAAATTATTTGCTTTTCTTCTAAAACAATGATCTGTTAAAGAAAAAGCTAATTAGTCTATGTATGTACAATATTAGTTTAATCTATAGTAAAAATTGTAAATAAGAACAAACATTTTGTAATATATTTTAATGCATGACAGTTATAAGTTTACTTTTTCAAGTAGGGAACAGTATAATGAATTACTATTTCAATTCCACTAACAATCGCAAAGGGGTTAGAACCTGCAAACTGCAACTTGGGCTACATTTTCTAATGAGCTTTCAGGGCATCACTTATTACAATCAAAGCAAGAAAATCACAGGCAATGATCCCAGGTTCAAGCCCTTTTGAACTCAACAGAACGAAGCTGCTCAATCAGCCAAAATTACAGCCACAAGCAGCAACAAGCAGGTTTCAGGTTTCACAAAGCAAAACAAAGTCATTGCAGTTAGTTTAATTCTAAAAAAAAAGGATTGAGACAAATAAGACACTTGTTTCATTATCAAAAAGCCTGCAACATTTCTACAATTGCATCCTCAGCATTCAAAATGCTTCAGCAAACCTATTCCCAAACCGCGACTGAAGATACATACCCACAATTTGTGATGATTGGATTGGATGGCCATTTTCCTGCAAAGTCCAACCACTCATGAAGTTTATTGGTCAATATCTTAAAAGCTAAATAAGATATCAACAAGTTTTATACAACTTTTGATAAGCTTGGTCCAATGATGATCTACAGACAATTTGGTAGCAAGCTGACCTAGAGTTTTGGATGAGGTGTCAACAAAGTATTTTTCTAAAAATACAAAATGATTGAAAATCCATCATGGTAGGGCTGCCAGTAATGACTGTTTTCTATCAATTAATCTATTGACTATTTCATCTATTTAACTAATCTATTTAGGTCGATTAACCTTAAAAATGAATTTTCTGCCAAAATATGTAATTGATACATTGGCACCGTTAATCAATGTAGAATGAGCCCAGATACTGTCCTAAACTTTTTCTCAAAAACTTAGTCAATGAAAATGCTAATATAGGAGACAGACGACTTCATGGCTTTATGAGTGTATTTAGCAGTTACAAGGACAATCGATATTCAAAAGCTCTCCTGACTAATGAATAGACAACACTTACAAATTAAGTAATCCTTCACATTTTTGATAGTGAGCACACTGTGAGCCATAAAAATTATTATTAATCACAAAATAACACTGGTTACACAAACCTATAGTGAGGGTATTTGAACTGTGATCTGCTCATCCTTCCAAAGTCTGGGACAAGTCACTAACCAGCTAAGTAGATTTGATCTTAATCTGATTCATAACCTTATTTTACATAATGTTTTTTTAAATTATCATTTAAAAACAAATATTTAGAAAAGGAATTAGAATTTATTCATATTTTAAATACAACTAAATGCTGCTTCTAAAGCAGCAACAGTAATTGTAGTATAAACTCAATATCTTACCGTAAACAAACCTAAAATATCAGTTAAGTAAATAATATATCTGACATCAAAATATTGGCCAAAGTTTAGACGGAATGAAGAGCACAGATATCAGTCAGTGTTAGTCCTTCCTCCTATCCTCTGTATTTCTCCTTGCTGCTGATGTGATTCACTGCCTGCCGGTACTGCTGGTAGAGAAGGCTGGTTTGTCTCAGTCAGTAGCTCAGTTTACAACTATTGTCCACGTTTCAAGATTACCTTAATTACAACACCCCAATCTGGACAACTGGGCTGATATTTCTTGGGAAGCATTTGTACATCATTTCCAGTTATTGGGCCAAATTTCATGGTTTTGGCTCATTCCAGCTCACGGAAATTTGAGCTGTGGCGGAAGACAAATAATAACTAGAAAATTCCAGGAAAATTTTGAGTGCCACAGGGGCTACTGCCGGGATGAGTACATGATTTATTTCCAGTGTTCAAAAGTCACCCTGATCATATTCTGGTTTTGAAAAATGTCTTGATATAAAAGACTCTGATATAAAACAATGTCACATCCCTCCATCATGTATTATGTGGGAAATATCTCATATTCTGTTGTTTTTTTTAATAAAACAAGAGGCAACATGTCTTCAAACTGGCATTTAAAGGGTTAAAATCCTGAAAACTAATAAACATTTAGTAGGTTTGAGCAGAACTGAAGTGGTTTAAGAGATGTATGCAAAAAAAAGCAGAAAAAAATATTGATATATGATGATTTTATAGCATTTTCTTTGTGTGTCCTTTCTTGGACGCAAGGAACCCCAGAGGGTACAAAATGTGTTACCAGTGTATAATAGACCTGTAACAGTAACTGACATTAGATTTTAAAAATATGTCAAAAAAGACACTTTCTTGCAGAAATCCATACCTTCAGCTGTAACACAGCCAAAATGATCAGCAAATCAAAAAAGAAAAGTGAAGAAAATAGTAGCTAGTTGCTAGGCGCACGCACGCACACAGGTCAGGAGCTGCCGTTGCCATGGCAATGTGAAAATCTGCCCAGAATTTGGCTTCTACATGGCTTAAAACAATTGCAAATTATGAGAAAACCGTTACTTCTTTTCAAAAACCGAAAAGACCGTGACAGACACTGAAGCCAGAAGTTTCTACAGTCTCTATTTTATTCAGATATTCCTTAAAATGAGTGAGTAAGTTCAGTGCGAAGACAGAGTGAGATTCTTTTGAAAAAAAAAGACAATTACATTAGCTGTCAATGAGAGTGAGACAGGTATTGCTGTTGGACTCGGCACCCCCGTTTAAATTTTGTGCAGACCCTGCCTGTCAAAGTTACATTTTATGAATCCCAACAACTATGTCTACATTTTCAGAAAGAATTATTTGTCTCCTTTTTACGGTTTGGCCGTGAGCTCGAGTTAAAAATAAAAATAAAGGTTATTTTTTACTGCTTCACGCACTCTAGCCAACTGACGCTGTCACTCTAACTTTGAAGAAAAAGTGATTTCCACTCCTCCTTTGAGTGCTCATAGTTTGAAAAGTTTACATGTTATGTAAAAACAGTTGCTGTGTTTTGGAGAGAGCAGAAGTTTTCCTCCGTTTTATAGTTTGAATCACATTTCTACGTGCAGGTATGAGAGAGCTGGGTGACTCAGAAAAAAGGTGAAATTTTGTAGAAAAAAGGTGAAATTTTGTGGGTTTCTGAAGAAAATTCCAATGTATTCCTAATGCATTATTTATTCCCAGTTTTTTGGGAATAACTTTGGGAAAAATTGGAATTTTAACACCAAAAGTCATAGCACCTCTTTTGGGATCGAGACGCACGTTTTGATGTATATATATATATATATATGTAATATATATATTATATTCTCAAAGCTGCGGGACGAGTTACGCGCCAAAATTTGGCGGAAGAATAATAATAAGCCCGAAGGAATATTAATAGATGCCTCGGAGCTGAGCACCCGTGGCACTAATAATAAACCAACACTAAAGCTTAAGTGTTCTGGCCCTTCAGGGGTTTAACATTAACAACAATATAACAATAACAACACATACAAGCAAGACACGTTCTGTTCTCATTCCCAATACTGAGAATAGAACATGGACCACACTATTGGGTGTCCATGTAGTGTCATGAAGTGGGTGGGTAAACTGAGCTAAGAAATAGCATGTGAGGACAGACAAGCCCTGCAGACCAGCTCTGCTCACATGGAATTAACCATGGACTCTAAACTGCTAACTGTCGGCACAGGGAAAATGCACATGAATAATTTTCTGATTTACAAGCAAATGTAACAGGTATCTGTACTCTAAAGATGACATGTCTTCACTGTTTTAGGAATGCAAACTGCAAAAAAAGTGTTGTGCTTTTGTGCTTCAATTACATCAACAAGTTCATATTTATTTTTTGTCCTAAATGCTTCTCTAAAATGTCATATGCAAACCAATCTCAGACTATCAATTTCAACATTACTGGTCAACAGTATCAGGGGTTACTGGAAAGAGTCTTGTTTTCCACTCTGATTGGAATGCCATGCTGTGTGTTCCTCTTCATCAATGGCACCATGCTTTTTACCCTGAGGAGTAAACTGGTGTTTCGGGAGACCTCTCGTTACATTCTTCTGTATAACCTCCTTTTTGCAGACACTGCTCAGTTGGCATTTAGCCAGTTACTATATATATTTGCTACTTGTAGAATAATGCTGACATATCCAGTGTGTGGTGTTCTTTCCATGTTCACCAAGCTCACAAATGAAATCTCTCCTCTCACACTGGTGGTGATGTCTCTGGAGAGATATGTAGCTGTGTGCTACCCACTGAGGCACGCTACCATCATCACCATCAGAAACACAGCAGTGGCTATCATTGTGGTTTGGGCCATTAGCTTACTAAATGTCTTCACTCGAGTTCTTTTACTCTTAAATTTTCCATTTGAAGACCTGGAGAGCCTGCAGATAAAGGATGTTTGCTCTAGCACAACTATGTTGCTTGAGTCAATAACTGATCATTATGACAAAGCCTACACTTACTGTCTGTTTGTATCTGCTACTGTGGCAATCATTTCCTCCTATATTGGTGTGATGATAGCAGCCAGGTCAGCCTCTGCAGACAAAGCTTCAGCTCATAAGGCTCGTAACACGCTGCTGCTGCATCTGGTGCAGCTGGGCCTCAGTCTCTTCTCAACTATGCACACCTCTATTCTTCAATCACTATCAACAATCATGCAAAGGTTAGCACTTGTACGTATCAAGAGTGTTTTTTATGTGTTCATCTATATCCTTCCCAGATGTCTGACTTCTCTTATCTATGGGCTCAGAGATCAGACCATCAGGCCCATCCTCTTGTACCATCTATGCTGTCGACTGACACTCAGCTGTCCAAGCCGAGGCTGAGGTCCCACCCTAAATTACAGTTGTCTTAGTCCTGCCACAGGGCACTTTTTATGCCTGAATTACTTATGGCCAGCAAAACACATCTGACTTTGCAGTCTGAATTATAAAGTAGTATGTGCTCAATGTGTGGGTTGTGTATTTAAGCTGCCGTTTCTGTGTGATTGTATTTTTGTTTGTGTTTTTATGTGTAACTGTCTTTTAATGTTGTTTCTTTCACACTTCACTGAAAAGTACTACAAACAAAGTGTAAATTTACTAAAGAAATTTTTAAATCTGTATTTAAAAAAATATTTATGTGACATATGTGCTTTGAATATACATCGACCACAGAATATGGGCCTCCACAGAATCTTGAAGGAAAATTCCATTTCTTCACCATTTTCCAACATTTCATAGACCGAAAAACTTATGGAGTAATTGAGAAACATCATCAGAATAATAGATAATGAAAATCATTATTGTACCAGCCATTAAACCCAGATTTGACACTGCAACACAGATTTGATAGTGCAAAAAAATAAGCTGTATTTTTGTGCCGATTTTTTCTGCCACTGAAAAAAAAACTCATAAGACATAAACTTGACATAACCTCTGTTTGAAGACATCTACAGAAATGTTCATTGTGAAAGCAAAGAAAGTTTAAGTTGAAAGCAGCAGCTAAAAAGTAACAAAGGGAATGGTGTTACAAATGGTGGGACAACCATCAGTTGGAAACTGCGCACCTCCCTAACCTCAAATCCCTTGTAATTAATTGCTGTGGTTTTCTTTTGCCATTCTCATGCGGTCTTCCGTTGGTGAGGAGCTAATATTTTCCTTCTCAAGAGTGATCCAAATGTTTACATCAAAGTGGTGATAACTGAAGCCACAGTGCACAAACTCCATATTCTTTGACAACACTAATATAATTAAAACCGTAAACATAACAAACCTGACTTATGATACTGTAAGTATCATGAAATCTTTTTTTTTTCTTATCCAAACTAGCTACTTTTGGCGGTAACAGGTTTGACTCAAAAATGTCGATTGGGTGGCATAACGCTACTATGATCTCTCTCTCCCTTTTCATTGCAGGTATTAATGATATACATTATACACAAACATATCTATACATGTATTCTGTTTATAAACTAAGCTTAACAACAGAGCAAATCACCACATAATGCTTGTAAATACTTTATTACACGTTTGATGGATCTTTTGCTGAAACATAATGCTGCATTGACTTTTTATGTCATAAAATGTTTTCTGATTCAACGCTATGACAGATGTTACTTAGTAAAAGATTTACACATTACTTAAGTATTTATTTGTTAAGACATCGCTTATGTTTGACTGGTGCAACCCAGTTTAATAAATCATTAGTTTAAAACTAGCTAGTAGTTACTATGAACTAGACTTAGTGAAGGATTTACAGAGAGATGATGCAAACCGGTCCTGAAGTTACAAATCTCTTTTGTGGGTTGGGTACTTATGATGTTACAGTATGTTGACTGGTTTTACATCAGTGTGCTTATGTGTTTGTTTTTTAATCACTACAACTGTTATTTCTCAAAACTCTGTTAATAATCTTAGTTCATATTTGAGTGTATTAAACTAAAATACTTACTTTCAACCACTTTAGAGGCAGACATGCTTTGGCATTTTTATATATTTCACCTATCTGAAAAACATTGATTCCAAAGGGCTATACATGCTTCTATTTGGAACAAACTCAGCACAACGAATATTGATTAAGTAAGTCTCAACACACTGTTAATAGTGCCCCTCCCCACTGCCAAAGGTAGCAGCCCATCCGTCTGGAATGTCATTGTGGCTTTTCCTGCCCCCCACACCCATCTGTTTGGAAAGTCAGTGTGAATTAGAAGACAAGAGACAATAAAGGACTTTTTCCAGTTTATTGAAAATGCTGTGATCAACCCCAAACATACAATGGATGACATTTTGATGAACTGAAAGTGCAATCACACTAAATTCCTGGAATAATACAACATTTTGGGATGAATAAAGTTCCATCTTATCTTTTCAGCCTTGATCAAGATGCCAAGCTTGAAAACAGTTTGTGTCTTGTTGAAGGCAAAGGTTGACATCACATTCTTTGCACTTCCAAAGGGCTTTTGGCGTCCAGCAGTAGCATGCAGATGACTCCACATGCTGTCTTTGCAGGGGTCTTCTGTAGGCTCTGTGTCCACAAGTAGCAAACCTACAAGCAAACACATTCTTCAAAAGCTTTGGTATCCAGAACCCAAATATCTTCTGTTAAAGAGTGTAAATCACACAACAGTCATAAGTGAGTCCCTGGCCTGTGGGGAACCTGAAATCTACTTGGTTAGTTTGTACCTCACGTACTGTGAAATCCTTTGCAAGGCACCATACGTTCATCTGCAATCATGTACATGAGAGGTTTGCCCCAGAACAGTCTGTCATGCTCTGAGCTTCCTCTCTTCATTCATTTCTTCCTCATCTGGGTCAGTCAGTGGTGGTGGTGGTGGTGGTGGTGCGGCATCACCATCACTTTCTGTCTTCCATGACAGTGGTTACACATTATAGCAAACAATGAAACATATTTATAAGTATTTCCATCATTTACACCTGACATAATATGCGTTACAATAGCCTACACTAATGAGACTAAGCTCCATGAGTCTGATGTAGTTGGTTCAAACAAATATTACAATCTTACTATTGTAGCACACAATATTACACTACAGGAGCCTGATATGATGATGACACATAAAATAATTCATCAGCGAGAAGGCTGCTCTGGACATTAGAGCATTACAAATAACAGAAGTGAGCACAAACTGAGAAGGTAAACTGGAAAAAATGAGAATTAACTTTAGCTTACAAGTAATGAGTTGACTTTGCTGGCTACACTGTGATTGACATGATACAGTTTTACAATCTGCTGCGGACAAGTTTTATGACATAAGTTTTAGCTGTACAAAGCCATATGATATGCTGTGCCTATGCAGAGCTGACGTAGGTAAAATAATTTACTTACTCATCACAAACATCCTCAGCAGGATCGAGTTAAAGCTCAAAATGGCGGTGTTTTTTCTCACTGTCCTCACCGCTTTCATCTGAGGAGAAGTTGCAGACATAGTCGCACATGTCCAGGCAGCAGCAACAGAAGCATCTGTGTGCCATCTTCCTCGGTCAGTGTAAACAACCCAAACATCCATTCTTGTTGAAAGGTCACTTTGGGTGTTTTCGCAAAAATTCTTGCCTTGTAATCATTCAATGATGATTTCTGACTTACCTTGGTGCTGGCATATGAATAGCTCTATTTGCAAATCGGTCAACCATCAACAGCTGATTACTGACTCAGAAACTGAGATGTGCATGTTGTTCTTTTTATTCCCCTCACATAGTTCTACAAAATAAATCCACTTCCAACAATATACATTTTGAAGTAGACTGTTAAAGGACGTTTTCTTTAAGTTTCTAAGACAAAAAACTTCACAAGTATTTGAAGCGGTTTGGCAAAATGTCTGTTTAATCCTGCCAATGGGATTGCCAACTCGAAGGTTACACCCCTCTATTTAGCATTTATAAGCAATATAAAAACATTTGATAAATGATTTGTATTACACTATAATGTAGTTGTTATCAGCTACAGGAACGGTTTTAAGTGTTCATTAATATAAAGACTTTGTCAGCAATTAAAACTTCTCCTATGAATTTATTTTATATTATTAGATTTATGTTTTACTATATTGCAATTCAATGTCTGTTTATACAGCGGCCCCCACTTATGGGTGGCCCAGGAGGAGTTAGGTGTGTTAGAAATACATTATAGACAGTTAGAAACCAGTGCCTTCTTTATATACTGCTTATAAATGCTAAAAGGATAAAGGTTACCGATTGAGTTTCTAAATACCAACAGATGAAAATGCACAGCTACCTGTAATGTACTCTGTCTTAAAACTATCATAAGACCTGTATGAATTATATTTTAGCCAACTCATTAACCTACAGCCGTAACCACTGAAAGCTCACCTGAGAGTCTGTAGCTCCACCTGCCTCCGGTCGTCTGTCACTGCAGCCGCTGCTGGTGATGCTCCCTGATAAGATAATTCACAAACAAATATATGAATAATGTGTGACATTGCTGGCTTCATCTATCAGTTATAAAGTAATGGATTTTTTTCATCAAACAGAGAAGTCCGTTATGTAATTCCTCATGGCTTTATTCAGAAATGACAGAAGAGTTACAGAAAGAGTGACAGGGCTTGTGAGATATTTGTGGCCTGGCCCACAGAGTCACAGTCATCAAGTTATAACTTACTTTGCTGTTGAGGCAAAAACCTCAGATGTTGTATGTACATGTTTTGTTGGATATGAATTTATCCATGCAGTTGGCAGGGAGGGATGATTATTCAAGTGATTATTGTTGTTGTGCAAGGTTCTTGTTGTTTTTTGTGCCTCAGTCACACCGTGAAGGTAAAAAAAAAAATTCTATAGACAGATCTGATTTTAGAAGAACATCCTCAACAACTTAAAATTGCCTTACTCTGAGTGTTTTATGTTTATTTGCCCATAAAAGATAAGGTAGGTGACTATAAAGAACTGCCTTAGACTTAACATTAATGTGAGGCATTTATTTCAGACTACAGAGTCATGTTGGAAGTGTTACAGCAGTTAATAAGTCTGAGCTGAGTGTATTGAACTGAGTAGAGGTAAAGTTTGTTGCTTATGAATTCAACTTTTCATTTGTAAGAAGGGTCATTTCTTCTTTCAAAAGTAACATATAGGCTCAAGATCCACCTATGTCTGTTCCAACTTTCATGCCACACGTATTCTGAACAAACTATTAGAAAACATGAGATCTTCTCAAACTCTCAGTTGTTTTAAACTGAGGATTAAAACAATTTTATTTGTCAATACCTTAAATTATATTAAATTGAGGGCTATTCATTCATATCTGTCACTGCACTGTAAACTTTTTTTCTACTTTCATTCTTCTTCTACTATATTTTAACCATCCGATGGAAATGCACACCTACCTGTAATATACTGTGCTCCATCTCCATCTGCCTCCAGTCGTCTGTCACTGCAGCAGCTGCTGGGGCCACAATGTCCCTAATAAGATGATTCACACACAAATCAGATAAATTTCCTTGATAATTTTACATATAACTGGTATAATAACTGATCACCTAAACCAGAATGTAACCCTTTTCAGACAAGGAATATGTGACATTGCTGGCTTCATATAACAGTTAAAAAGCGATATTTTTTTGTCATTCATGCAGAGATGCCCATTATGTTATTCCTCAGGGTTTTATTCAGACATGACAGGAGAGTTACAGAAAGAGTGACAAGGCTAGAGAGATATCTATCACCTGGCCCACATGTTATTATTAAGTTTTATTCCATTATTATTAAGTTTTATTCCGTTTTGGCATATTTTGATCTTTCATTTTTATTTTGGTCTTTTGAAAATTCTATATATATATATATATATATATATATACATATATATATACATATATACATATACAAAGATCTGAATTCTGCATTCAAAATGTCACCTAAGTAAAAGTAGTAAGTAGTACTGTCAGGTGCAGGTTACATAACAGGTGCATTAGATATTTACATAGCATTTTCATGTTGAGGTTGGACACTTTGGGGTAGTTTAATCTGTAACATTGCATATTTTATTTTATGCTGATCCCATTTTGTGTGTAAAATCTGAATTTGCAAAGTAACTAGTAAGTCTGACAAATGTAGTGAGCAAAAAGTATAATATTTCCCTCTAAACTGTATTAGTATGAAGTAAAATAAATTGGAAATAAGACTCAAGTGAAGCACAAGTATCTAAAAATTGTCTGACATGTAATTCCTATACTGTTGAGGGTGTTCCTATTATTTTGGCCTCCCATTCAAATAAATGAGGGCAGGCTACACAACTGACAAACCTCTCTGTATAACACAATAGAGTTCAACAGCAGCACAGACTGCAGCCTCACACATCTTTAACACAGTTTCAACAAAAATCTGAACATTATAACCGTCATGAAGGAGGATTTATAGCAGGACTGATGGATTAGTTTTAGCTAGGTGTTCCTAATAACCTGACAACTGAGTGCAGTTACAAAACATTCCTCCAGCTAGCTATTGTTCTTACTTCAACGTTTAATCTCCTCTTCAGTTGGACCGGTGTTGTCTGTCTTCGCTATAATAATTGAAAACATATCTGATAAAACAAATTAATTAATTAAGCAGCTCCCTCAAAGTTTTGTTGACTTTCAGCAACTTTCCGTCGACGCCACCGCGGCCTTCTGCCCGCGCTTCCTCTCCGAAGAAACAAAATGGCGACTGCAAGCTAAAGTAGAAATGTAACCACACCGACGGTTAGTGGGTAAACTCGCTGGTCCAAGACTCATCCGGCCAATAACGTTGTTCCGTCTCTTTCTCTTAACTCCCGCTTAAAACGCTCCATCGACCAGACAACTACAACAACGGACAAAACTATGGACTGATTAAAGACGAAGTTATAAGCTGGGTACCGTACTAATAGGCTTCTTCATGTTTTATTCATTTCAAAATAAATCAAAAATTATTCCTTCATTTGGTATTTTGATGATATGTGACTTTGGGAATATAATCCTAAATGTAATTAGGCATAACAAATACATGATACCAACACCACTTTCACAATAATATGAACAACAACAGCAAGACATTTTTTGAATTAATTTTATTATTTTATTTATCACAATTTCTGCCATATGCTTATGCTGTGTTTTGGTTATTGTAATAAATTTAGTTTTTGTCATTGTTATCGTAATTTGAAAATTATTTTCATAATTCCCCTCCCGTTGATTTGACCTGTGTCTGACACTTTTCTTCTTTTTTTATACCTCCATATTACATGTATCGGTCATAATATGGCCACTAAGAGGCGCAATAGTCTAGTTTTTCACCTCTCTGTGACTCAGTCCGTGCTTTTATTTTGATAGTGGAAACGGGAAGTGTCCGTTTCATTGTTCGTGTGTCTGTGCATTGACTCTGGTCCTGCTCCTGCTCGCTCTGCCTCCTCCGGTCGTCGCCATGGTGCAGATGATGGAGTCGCAGTGCGAGTATTTCATGTATTTCCCGGCTGTGCCCATCACGGATCTGTCGGACCCGGCCCGCTACCGTACTCTTCCCCGCCGAAGCCACCTCTACCTGGGTGAGACGGTCCGCTTCCTGCTGGTGCTGCGCTGCAGGGACGCTGGGGCGACGCCGACCGAGCACGGCCCCGGTAAGGCGGGGGAGGGAAGGAGGATGCCCCCCATCTGGCTGTGGATGAAAGGGCGGAGGGGAGAAAGATACACCAAGACATTTCTGTTGTGTCTCTGTAATGTTCAAACAGGAAATCACTGTGCGTTTTTATCAGTAGTAAATACACTTTAATATATTTTATGGGGATGTAACAGTGAGTATGAACATCCCTCAAATATATGTTGTGATTATTATGCATTTTTTCCTAAAATGCATGTGAATGGAAGGCAACATACTGATATCTTTAACATGCAGGGGAATTCTGCAGTTGCATCAGAATTAGTGGAGGATGTATTTTCAGTCTACGGAGAAAGTATTATAACACACAACCCAATATACTGCTAATACACCTTATGACTTATGAAGCGCAAAACTGATTTATATTTATTGTTAAAACTAACCTGATCAAAATAGATAGAATAGATAAAGAGATAGATAAGATAGATAAAACAACACACCCTGAAGAACAGTTTAAATTCCCTCAGTAATAAGCTTGGACGAAAACAAAAAATGCAGGTGTTATCACCAGAGAATTAGCAGCTACATAAAAATGAGTCATCCTACAGCGGCAATCTGTGGGACTGTCAAGAAATCTATAAACACTGAGCAAATATTACAGAGTAATGTCATAATAATGTCCCACTTTACAGACCAACAGGCAGAACCACCAATATTCACTGAGTTGTTTGAGCTTTGTTGAGTCCAGTGTTGTCAACATTATTTTGAAAATAAATGTCACGTGCGTCATCTGAAAATAAAAGAGCGGACCACGTGTAAATAAGTGTGGTGCCATTGCAATCAACTGAGTCAGGGTTATAACGCAAGATGATATGAGAGGAACTGGGACGATGCCAGAGACCAGCAGACCAAACTAGGGTTAAAATTCTAGTGAATATTGGACCAACCCAGGCCTGACACACCAGAGAATACTGGACCACACGACAGGTGAAATTCAGATGAATATTGGACTGAACTAGGGATAAAACACGAGTATGGAAGAAAACCAGGGAAAACAGCAAAGAAATGACAAGGGCTCCAGGTTTATGGGATGAATGTGTCAGGATTCTCTATGTGTCACCTGTATTCATTGTGTCCCTTTTCCAGCAGTGGCCAGTGATGGCACCGCAGCAGGCTTTGGGTCGGAGTCAGCCAGCAGCCGGGCGTGGAGGGAGCTGGCCGGCTCTCTGTGCGCTGTGGCCAGCGTGAGTCCAGGTGAGAGCAACCGCCACCGAGGCAATCACCATCACCATGACTACCAGGGCAGTGGGGACGAGGCTAACGAAGATGGTGAGGAGGACTACATTGCAGCGGCAGAGGCAGCTATTGCGGCGCTTGGCAGCAGGGTGGACTCCCGGTGTCGGAGCTTCAGGGACTGCAAACCACTGCTCATCCACAACTCATCTGGGACAGCGGCGAGGGAGTTCCGCAGGGCACCTGTTCAGGTACGGCCGTGTTGATGCTCAGGTTGATAGGCCTGAGAATTGGGCAGCAAGTCCAGCAACATCAGTCCTCCGCTTTTGTTTCAACAGCTGTTGGAAAGATTACCATGACATTTTGTACAGATGTTCATGTTCCCCAGATGATGAATCCTGATGACTTTTTGAATCATCGTGTAGCGCCACCTGCAGGTCGAAGGTTTGTCTTACCCGATGAAACATCTCAACTTCAACTAAATAGATAGACAACGTTTTGTACAGACATTCCTGGTACCTTTGTTCTCATCAGCCTCAGCTGCACTTTGTGTTTAGTGCTAATAGCAAATGTTTGCATGCTAACACACTACACAAAAATGGGAATGAGTTACAAGTGACCATTAGGGCCACGCTCTACCCAGCGTCTGTCTCTGGAGACATTAGGGACTTTAAGCAGCGACGGTTAAAGTGACAACTACTTTACATCTTTAGGAAACTGAGGTCGCTCTGAACATTGCTACAACATGTCTCTTAAAACGACCTGAGAGCTGTTGATATAAACTTTAGAGACAATTTAAATCCATCTGATGCTTCAGCACCATGGACAGTGCTGCTCATAGACACAGACGTCTGAATAACCTGGAAAAATCAGTCAAATTATCAGGTATCTTTAACAAATATACTCATAATCCATAAAACTACTAATGGTGAAAAACGTATAATTACCTGCCAACTCTTTAACGTATCACAGGGTAAACCAGTCTCGCAATAGGAAGTGTTGACATAGAATCTATGTCATCGCATCACGCCGTAGCCGTCCCTTCAACCATCGCTGCTTGAAGTTCCTACTGACATGCCTCAGACAACGTCACAGATGTTTCCGATGGTTAAATCTCTTTGTACCTGAGCTGCGACTGCGTGAGGTTACTGAAAAGCCAGCTGCTGCTCAGTGAGAGGTGAAAATCATGATGATCTCTGAAAAAGTCTGTTTCCCCATCTCAGTCTCCTCTGGACGAGCCGGTGGTGTTGACGGATGAAGTCATCTTCCCCCTCACCGTCTCTCTGGACAAACTCCCCGTCAGCACCCTAAAAGTCAAGGTCAGGAGGAACATCTGTCTGTCTGTCTGTCTGTCTGTCTGTCTCTTCATTAATTCATATTTTTAGGGCATTTTCACTGTCTGGACCTGAGGCTGTTCCTACATGTTTATTGACACCCGACTCTGGTTGTGGATTTAAGTGTTGGTCCTCAGTATAGTGTGTTTGAACAGTGGTTTTATTCTCTGTTTGTGTTCAGGTGATGGTCACAGTGTGGAAGAGGGAGGCAGAGAAAGCGGAGGTGCAGGAGCTCGGTTACCTGAGCGTTCTGCAGCAACGAGAACCGACACACACCTTCAGACACGACCTGAACACTTTCAAAGCTCAGGGTACAACACACACACATTTGCACTCGTGAGCACCCTCATTACAGAATCTGTCTCCCGCTCCCTGACCCTCATGTTGCCTGTAAAATCTCGTCTGAACCCTCAGATGCTCTGAAAAAGTCAAATCTGAACAAAATGTTGTTACTTTCCAGAGTTTTGTCACATGAGGTATAAACACAGTTTGAAGTTTGAAGCAAAGTTAAACGGATCATGTAATGTTGTGAGTAGATGGGCAGATAACGGTAGTACCAGCTGTAGACATAAGGGGGCAGCATGTTTCCTTCATGTAGGCTAGTTCTTTTTATGAGATTCAAAATACAGGAAAGCCCTGAGAATAAAACCACTGTGTTGTAGGACAAGGAAACAACTCAAGACTAAAGACTGAAAGTAGAAATTCAACAGGTCATTAAATCCTTGAACATGTCATTTTGATTATTATATCTGTCCTCACTTTTATGTTGTTGTATTTCTTAACTACTCCTTTTAAAAGTATAATGCACCATGGCCTCCTGGTATTTATCTTTCTTCATGTTTCGTTGCTGAGAGCTGAAACATTTTCCTCTCCTCGTCCACAGTGAGCACCACTCTGACCGTGCTGCCACCTCCCACCGTCCGCTGTAAGCAGATGACCGTCTCTGGGAGGCACCTCGTCGTCCTCAAAGGTAGGAGATCGTTTCTTCTTCAGGTCTTATGCAGATGTTTTTGGATTCACACCAGACCAGCAGGTTCCTGGTGTAGACGATAACAGCAGAGGAACAAGAGTCAGTCTGATCGCTCAGCGTAAACGAGTTGAAGGCTGAAATAAAGAAGTCAGACCTGGTTGTGGTGAGATATTTCCAGCAGACGTGTGGTCATGTTGATCAGGTTTCTCTTCCTCTCTGGACCAGGGAAGTGAACCAGGTTTCTCATTTACATGATTTGAAAGTTAAATGCATGTAAAACAGAGTAAATGTCAGCGATGTGATGATCATCAGCATCAGAGCACAGGCACAATCTGCTGTCTCTCTTTCATGTGACTTCACATTGTCTTGTATTAGTTTGATTTATTTTAAATCTGGAAACTGTTTAATCATGAAGTGACTCATTGTATAAATCATTTTACTGCACATCATTTTCATTCATTTAACTGTATTGTTATAATTCTGTCGCAGAATTCAAGAGAACAAACAACATCCTCTTCAGATGCAATAGAAGAATGAAGTCCAGTTAAAATGCTATTATCTGTCACCCCCCCGCCCAACCCCCCACCCCCCCGACGCCGCCTGGCGCCCCGCGCCCGCGCGAGCGCCCCCGCGCCCCCCGCCGCGCACCGCCCGCGGCCCCGCGCCCCCCGGCCCCCAGGCGCCCCGCGCCCTGGCCCTCCCCCGCCTCGCCCCCGCCCCCCACCCCCCTGCTACCCCCAGTGTTGAATGAGTCTTCTCAGGAGGAGGTGAGTATCCGCGATGTTCGGATTTTACCGAACCTGAACGCCTCGTACCTTCCCATGATGCCAGACGGCTCGGTGCTGCTGGTGGACAACGTGTGGTACGTACATGTTGTATTACTCATGTCACACGTCACTCTGAAGTCACGTGTGTTAAGGTTCCGATGCTTTTATGATGTAATTTCATCATGACATCACTTTGTGTTGCGCTCAGTTTTATCTGTTACGGTCTGTCACGTTATATTCCGTGACATCACGTCACGCCTCTTGATATTTCATGTCCTGTTATGTTATATTACGTAATGTCACACTCTGTTCTGCTCTTCATGTCCTGCATGTTGTTGAACATTATGATGTTGTGACTCGGTCAGTTTGACGGTTTGACCTGACGGCGCTCACCTTGCTTCCTCTCCGGCTCTGCAGCCATCAGTCAGGTGAGGTCGGCATGGCGTCGTTCTGCAGGGTGGACAGCCTGGCCTGCCGCCTTCCCAGCATGCTCAGCGCTTTGGAGGAGCATGACTTCTTGTTCCAGCTGCACCTGAATGACATGCTGCAGGATGACTCCAACGAGGTTTGGACGCGTGTGTGTGGTTGTCTTAAAGGCACCAAGTGATCGTTGATATTATTCTGATCAATGATTTTATTTATTAGTTTCATTTGTTTGATTCTGATTTTGTGACAAATTTTAGTTTTATAATGTTTAACGGGACACGTGTTCAAACAATGAATATCTTAATAAAGAGGAGGGTAAAGATGATGATTAAAGATGGAGCGATGACTGTGGTCAACACAATAATCATCAGTTCTCGTCTCAGTCATTTCATTCAGGTTTTCCTCCCGAACATGTTTCCACTGCTCATCATCTCAAACCGGAAAATAGTTTTTAATTATTAATTTGTTATTCTTACCGTGTGTTTTGAAAATGTCACTATACATCAACACAATGTGTGTGTTGATGTATTTTCAGGGGCTGGAGGTTCCCCTGGTCGCTGTGCTGCAGTGGTCAACTCCCAAGATGCCTTTCACCAACTGCATCTACACCCACTACAGGTAAAGACCAGGCAGGAGATCGCCTGAACGTCCTGAAGAGAAACAGACGGTGTAGTCAACGGTACTGGAGTGAAGCGATGTCTCTTACATCTGACCTCAGAGCAGCTTCTGGCTCGTTAAGGATCTGGTGCCTGTTTGTAATGAGCCGCCCTCTGGTGGCGGCAGCAGGGTGATGTCTCTGTCGCAGTGGCGGCGCAGCAGTGTTTGCATGTTTGCACATTGAGAATAATCCTGGGATCTTTCACAGGTGACTGACTACCTGTCGCTAGCTGCAGACAGGTGTGCTCCTCAAGATGACTCCGCCTCCAAATATGATAATAACTTTATTTATACAGCACCTTTAAAAACAGAGTTTTACGAAGAGTTTGACAACGAATCAGAAGCAACGAAATAAGGTGAAGTTACAGAGGGAGGACAGAACATAATCACTGTAATAAGGGCAATTGGAGGGAGATGCTGTATGACAACACACACACAGTAAAAGCAATAAAAGGCTGAGATGGAAAAGTCCAAATTGCCTTATTATATGTAATGCAGAGTACTGTGTGCTAACTGTGGGCTGCCAGAGCTAATGGACAGGATCGGTTCATCCTCCCCCCTCTTCTCCCTCCCTTTCAGGCTGCCCAGCATCCGTCTGGACCGACCGCGCTTCGTCATGACGGCGAGCTGTCCGAGCACCGTCAGGGTGAAGGAGCACTTCAAGGTCAAATACGTTCTGCTCAACAACCTGCAGGACTTCCTGGCTGTCCGGCTCGTCTGGACTCCAGAGGGTCAGTGAAATACGAAGGATCACAGTCAGAGGGGACGGACACACGTTGATAATGAAGATGTTCCTCCGGTCCTCATGTATTGTTGTGTGTGTGTGTGTGTGTGTGCAGGTCGTGGTCAGGGTGAGGACGCAGCGCTGGGTGCTGTGGTGTGTCACACTCCTCTCAGTAACCTCGGTCACTGTCGGAAAGGAAGCACTCTGTCATTCAGCGTGGCGTTCCAGATCCTCAGACCGGGCCTGTACGAGGTACCGCCGTGTTTCCCTCCTCTTCACTGTTGGTCTGAAAGTCTGAGCATTTTAATCTTATCGTAGAAACGACTTCAGTCTAGTTCTAGTCTTTGACACGTTGATGAGTCGTCTGAATATCAGGAAGCTGAGCTGCTGCACTAAAAAGAAAACACAAATCTGAATTTCATCTCTTTTTTCATCAGTGGAAACAAAGAGATTTTGAAGTTCGTAAAGTCACAGTCGGTGTTTGACGACGGCGTCTCGTCTTTGTCGTTGACGAACATATTTAGTCGTAGTTTTCATGAAGGAAATGAACACTAGCTCATGTATGAAGTCTTAAAGCTGATGTTTCCTGCAGCCTCTGAACATCTCATCACATGCTTCTCACATAGAAGATCAACTCTTCTTCTCCTGTTTTCCTGTCTCACTCAGCTGAGTCAGCACATGAAGCTGAAGCTGCAGTTCACAGCCTCGGTGTCCAACCCTCCGCCCGACGCTCGGCCGCTGTCACGTAAGACTTTTCACCTCCTCCATTCAACCAGCTGAAGTCATGTCGACAGTCACGTCTCTTGCACTGTCGGAGAGATTTATAAACAGCTCTGATTATGTGGATTTATCCGGTCAGAGCGGCCGCCATTTTGTTTTCTGGTTGTCCGTCCGTCTCATTCTCGTGGACACGATGTCTCAGCAACACTTTGACTAAGCGTCTTCAAATTCTGAACAAACATTCACTTGGACTCAAGGATGAACTGATTAGATTTTGGTGGTCAAAGGTCAAAGGTCAGTGTGACCTCACAGGACATGTTTATGGCCATAACTCATTAACTCATTCAGTAATTATGACACAATTTAACTCGAATGTCTTTAAGGATAAAGGTCAAAGGTCACTTCACTGTGACATCATAATGTTCTGTAAAAACAGTTAAACAGAGTTAAAGGGTTAAACATGCCGTGTTGTCCTGTCACCACCCAGGTAAAAACAGCCCGTCCAGCCCGGCGGTTCGAGACCTGTTGGACCGACACCAGGCCAGTCTGGGTCGGTCTCAGTCCTTCTCCCACCAGCAGCCGTCGCGATCCCACATCATGAGGTAGGACAGAGTCCAGACAGAGAGAGGACACTGTCCCAGGATCTACCTCTAATCATGTGTGTGTGTGTGTGTGTGTGTGTTTGCACTTCAGGACGGGCAGTGCCATGGAGCGACGGGCCATCACCCCCCCCGTTGGCTCTCCAGTGGGTCGGCCGCTCTACCTGCCGCCACAGGACAAATCGCTGCTGTCGCTGGACAAGATCGCCAAGAGGGAGTGTAAAGTCCTGGTGGTGGATCCCGTCAGCTAGGAGTGAGGAAACAAGGAGGGAAGGAAGCAAGGACGGGTGAAGGGACACGGAAGCGCGGAACACACAGAGACTCTGTCTGAGTTGAAAGCAGAGAGGAAACGATCTCAGCTCTGAAACTGAGTCTGTGTTGAGAACCATCAGCACCAACAAACAGAAACTCTCATGTGCTGGATCAAGTAAGAAGAAGAGACACTGAGATGATCAGACTTAAATACTTAATGTGATGTATTATCATCTTCCTGTATTATTTAAAGAGAGAACAGCAGCACTTTCTGAGAAAAGGTCAATAAGCTTTAATGAGTTTCACTAATGCTTCATCCATCAGTTATAAGCCATTAATAAGAACAGCGAGACGTCTCCAGTGAACTGATCTTATCCATCAAGTCTGCAGCTGTAAATGTTAATAATCTGTTTATCGGTAGATTTTTATCCAGATGTTCTGCAGCTGTTTTCCAGCAGATCCCTGGTCAACCTCTGGAGAAGTTTCCGTCGCAGTTTCACACAAAATAGCAGCGACTGTTTCAGAAACTTTCTGTTTCCACTGAGGTTTGTTCTGAAACAGCTGTTTTTTTTCCTGGTGTGAAACATGACGACAGACTTCCTGCGGTCGGCCTCGCGCTCAGACCCGGCTCCTGATGCAAAATATTACTGTGTAAAATCAAATCGAGACAAATAGACAAAGTGTCTGCTTATAACTGATGAATAAAGTGTTAGTAAATGATTTAATGAACATGAATAAATTCATTAATTACATCTTTATAACTGAGGCCTCACCAGAAGGTGACACTGGAGGAACAGTAGTTTCAAACAGTAATAATCACACAGGAAGTAGAAGTTTGTTTGAATTTATTTCAGTGTTATTGTCAGACTGTTCAGCAGGTTTCAACACTTCACTGAAATGTGAAATATAATGTAAATATAATATAATGTAACAGGTGATCACAGCTTTCCTTCATCTCAGTCTGAACCGTTTACATCAGACGTGTTTCTTCAGTATTGAGTCGTGGTCGGTTCTCTGGTCCAGAGCTTCAGACCATCACGGCTCCCAGAGGATGAACCCACCGGCTTTGGTGACGCCATGACTTCTCACGTAGCGCCACCATGAGGTTCACGTTGGTGGTTGTTAGTGAAACGTCTGAACATCTGCTGGATGATTGTGATGAACTTTGGTTCAGACGTTGAACATGTTAACATGCTAACATGCCAAGCTAAAATGGTGAACATTAAACCTGCTAAACATCAGGATGTTAGCATGCTGTTAGCATTTAGCTCAAAGCACACTGTGTCTCAGAGCTGCTAGCACGACTGTGGACTTTTATTTTGGTTTTAAAAACGTGATTTTAAATTCTTGGAGAATATTATATTTTTGTCATTTTAATGTCATTTCAGTGCCACTGCTGTATTATTATTATTATTATTATTATTATTATTATTATTGGTTTTATTTTAGACAGTTGTGCCTTCAGGTATTGAAGAAACCCACAACAAACTAAATACAATGCATGAACAAATGAAACTTATTTTTTGAGTTGAAGAAATAAAAAGTAACGTTAACATTTGAAGAAAGATTGATTTTAATGTTTGTTTCTTTTTCTTTTTTTAATTTAACAATAAAAAATATGGAATTAGCCCAAACCTCTACAGACGGCTGAATGTTCCACCTGAAATGTTCTTGACCCTGATAAACGAAACCAGGTCTCACAAACGTTCACTGGTTGGAGGTGTGACCTTCACTCTGAGCAGTCAAACCTCAAAACAAGCGAATGGAAATGGTCCCAGTCACATCAGCTGCATGTGACGGCGTCAGTACGACAAATCATGACGTCATTTCCAAAGCAAGTCAAATGTCTGATGTCTTTTTCTTAATTAATGTCTAATTTCCACATAAATCACTTTACAGAAATACCAATCACAGTCAATGAACTGATTGATAGATTGACAGAAAATGAATCTGCAGTAATTTTTCCATCAATCAGTGAAAAACACAAATATAACTTTTGTTTTTGTTTTTAAAATGTCAGAAACTTCTGAGGCTTTAACAGAAGCAGGTCTGTTTGTGTCGCAGCGTTTACAATATGAGAGTGATTCATTCATTACATTATCTTTATCATAGTTAAAAGAACATGCTGTAAAAACTTCAGACTTCAAAACAAACCTTATCCAGTAGAAACATAATGAGCGTTGAACTCACTGATAATCACACGCAGCTTTTTTTTTTCTTTCAGAAAATAATCACATTAAAAATAATCAATCAAAAATAAACGGTGTTGGACAAATGTTAGTTTAAATGGCCACGCTGTTCTCGATGCGTTCGGGACACAGGTAAGGATACGGCAGCTCCAGACGGCTGTTTCTCTCTGAGATGTCTCCAGAGATGGTCCTGAGTTCAGCCTGCACCTCCTCCACCAGCCTGCGGTGGGCGCCGTCTCTGAAGATGGCCTCCTTGTAGTGACACAGAGGAACCTGCAGGGGGAGACGTGCAGAGGTTTAATCAAGACACTAAAGCAACCACTGTTACATCGTCCCAACCAGGCAAAACAGGGGCCCCAGACCCCCAGGAGCCCCAGACCCCCAGGGGCCCCAGACCCCCAGACCCCCAGGAGCCCACGCCACATCATGATCTATGGATCTACTTTTCTCACCACTCTTCTATATCATGTGTTGAGTCCTCCATCCTCCACATTGTGGCCCTGGCCTTGTAGAGAGACTTAAATCTAAGACCTGAACTGTCTTTTATTTGGATAGCACGTAGCGTTTAACTTGTTAGCATGTTGTTTAGCTGTAACATTTAACATGCTAACATGGTGTGTTAGCTACTGCTAATGTTTGGTAGGTAAATATGAAGCCAACAGAAAGGTTAGCATGTTAGCGGATGTTGTGCTAGCATGTTTCCCATGACAACTGATCACAATCAGAATCAATATTTTCAGGTGTTCCTGCACATGTTCGTATTAATAATTGTTCAACTCTGATTTCAGCAGCTCGTGAAGCTAGAACAATAATTCACACAGACATTTTGTTGTTGCCCGAACACTTTAGTAAGAAAATCCCACAGAACAACAAAGATCAAATCTGAGATGTTTTCATCAGGATGAGGTGCGTTTGACTTTTCCGTGTGTGTGTGGGTGGAGCCTCACAAAGTTAGCAGAGGGCTGTGACAGCTGAGCCAACGCCAACAGGACGCGACAGCTCGAGCTCACGTCGGGCAGAGAGGAGATGATGTCATCTTCCGTCGCCAAGCCTTTGACCTGCGGGGGAGGACGCAACATGGAGGTCGGACAGTTTGGCATCCAGAGAGCGTAGTCCAGCTGCAGGACACAAAGACAGGAGACGAGGAAGCGCTGACCTACAGATGGTTTGTTCAGCAGCACTTTCAAAACGTACTTGGCAGGTGATTGGATGAACCACCTATCAATCATGTGACGTAGCAGAAGAGGAAACAACACAACAACAAGCTGCAGTCTGAGGAGCTCTGAAAGCTAGTTAGCATGTCAGTAAGCTGCCACTGGCTCCTCCCTCACAGGATGCTGATTGGTCCAGATCACTGTGGTTCAGAGCAGAACGCTGTTCAAGCTACAGATGATCCATGAAAACAACGTCTTACATGTGAAGGAAACAGATCATTACTCCAGATGTTTCATATTCACGTCAAAATGTTGGAGCAAACATCAAGACAAAGTGTCCAGAGGACGAAGACGAGAGATCTCAAACTCCCGGCAGCTTTAACGGAGCAGCATTTAGATCTGTAACTGACGCTGCTGCAGGACAGTGTGACACGTCCCACTGTCAACACATGACCCTCGGTGACCTGTCCTGTAGGTGCTGGGTCTCTGTGACTCACCTGGGAGAAGTTTAAGGCGGCGTGTAGAGCCGAACAGGTGAAGACGATCATGGTGACGAACTGAGACACTTCTGCTTTGGTCCGAAAAACCTGAGGGAAACCTGAAGGAGGAGAGCAACACAAGCTAAAGCTACAACAAACAAACATCAAACAAACAAACAAACATCAAACAAACAGGCACACACCTGAGTTGTGTGTGAAGCCGTGTGTGTTGATGTCAGTGATCCAGTGATGGAGCTCAGAGTCCTGCTGCACCTCACTGTCTGCACTGTAATACAGATCCACCCAGCGGACCACGAACCTGCCCCACACACACACACACACACACACACACACACACACACACACACACACACACACACACACACAGAGTGTCTTTCAGCGGATCAATACAGCGTCCTGGACCAATCACCTGGCTGAGGTGTGTTTGTTTACCTGTGCAGTGCGTCCCAGACTCTCAGAGCGTCCTGGGCGTAGTGACTCTGCGGCAGCTCGCGGACGCCGCGGTCGGACAGATCGTCAGGGACACACAGGGACCGATACTGGATCCTCTGTGAGGCGCGGGACAGGAAGACAGGTAACGCCTTCAGACCGCAGCCGACCGCCTGGAGGGACGAGACCCGCAGAGGAACAGATGACTGCGCTATCAATAATATTGATTAATACCTCATCTTCTAATGGTTTATAGATTAGTGATGAGTCATTAATAAGAACTTCTGGGTTGCCAGGTTGTGTGAAATCTGGGAACTATTTGACCACTGAAAACAGCTGCAGAACATCTGGAACAAACTCCATTTATAAACTGATCATTCACATTTACAGCTGCTGACTTGATCGATTATTGAACCTTTTACTATTGATTTCTAAATGGATTGTGTTCCAGATGTTCTGCAGCTGTTTTCAGTGGTCAAACAGTTCACAGATTTCACACAACCTGGCAACCCAGAAGTTCTTATTAATGGCTTTCCACTGATCTATAAAGCATTAGTAAATTACTTATTAACTGTTATTAAGTGTATTAATCAAAATATTATAAACTGCCCTGATCTGTGTAATAATTCTGTCACCTTATCAAACACCCCGTCAGCAGCCAGCAGCGACACTCGCGCCTGGCAGTTTATCTGGAGCGACGTCCTGACGTGGGGCATCAGCAGCTGTCCATCCAATCAGAGAAGAGAAGACAGATCATTACAGGACAACAGGTTGGTTTCGATGTATTCATTAGTCTCCTGTGTGTTGGGGGGGGGGGGGGGGGGGGGGGGGGGG
>NW_019177182.1:611600-626886 GCF_002260705.1 Seriola dumerili | reverse complement strand
TGAGGTGGTGGTGTGGACCTGGTGCAGTGGGTGGACGTCAGGCAGCTGTCTCAGTGTGGCCATGCAGCACAGCTCCCCCAGCATGTGGGTCTTCAGGTAGTGGGAGGCCAACTGGTGACACTGGAAGTCCGCGCTGTGAACCCAGATCTTAGCCAGCAGCCAATCACAGCTGGGGTCAGAGGGCAGGAAGACCGGGTTCAGAGGGCCGGGCGTCTGCTGCAGCTGCCATTGTTGAAGGGAAGAGAATGATTAGTTTATTTTCCTTTATTGAACCAGGTGAACGTCCCACTGAGATTAAAAGGTTGTTCCAACAGTAAATACAAACAAACAAACAGAACAGACGACATCGATCTGAGTGTGACAGACCGGAACAAATATCTGGTTCAGAAGAAAGAGAAAAGACAAGAGAAAACCATCCGATCAAGGAAGAACAGTCCATTTAAAATCAAACCCACTGACCAAGGGAACAGCTGGAGCTCACCTGGATGGCGATGGGGACCAGCTGTTGCTGCCGGTTCAGGTGGAGCAGGCACAGAGGGGCGCACAGGTACGTCTGCTTCCCGTTGATCACGTTGGCCGGGACGCCGTCCAGAACCTCGTAGTCCAGCAGGTAAATGGTTCCTTTCTGTCACGTGATAGAAGAAGATACAGCAGCTGTGATGAGGTGCACAGCTGGAGGCAGAGAACAGCTGGAGGTCAGAGGTCACACATGCACACCTGTAGCTCCTGATCGAGGGAGGAGTCTTCAGGCAGGAAGGGGCGAAGCATGTCAGGCGTGACGGACAGGTGTGGAGGGAGGAGGCGGAGCTGACGCAGCAGCAGAGGGTTGCGGCCGTTCAGACACTGGTAACCAAAATACCAGTCGTCCATCCAGTGAGTCCTGACGAACCCTGAGAGACCAGACGAAGTGGGTCCTGTTAATCTGGACAGACTGTCAACAAGTGAAGCAGCAGTCCTGATCCTCTGCAGGGTCTGAGCCTCACATTCATCACACTAATAAACTGTAAAGAAGAAAGAGCAACAACCAGTTCATCCAACTGAGAACTGAGTCTGAGACTGAGATCCGACATCTCCGTTTGTTTCTTGTGTTAATGTGACGAAGGTTCCCGCCTCCTCATCATCGCTCCTCAGATCTGATGGTTTCCTGCCTTTAAATGACTAAACTGACTGACGTGTTCCCTGCAGGCGTTGATGCTGAACGGACGACGTCATACTCACTGTGGTTTCTTATCAGCACAAAGCTTTAGAGTGAGTGTGTGTTGTTGCGTCTCTTACGGGCGGTGTCGTTGTGTTGTCCGCTGTGGGAGAAGACCGTCTCCAGCTCTGTGAAACTCGACCAGGCCTCCGCTCGACCGGCGAAGCCCTTCAGGTAGAGCAGGTTCGGGGCTGAGCTGAGGACAAAGAAATAAACACCGTTCAGACTCTTCTTCTCTGCGCTCCACCGTCCTGAGTCTGTCCGCCTCTGCTCGACTTCACCTTTTGTGGGTGTAGATGAGGTTCGGCCCGAGTTCAGACAGACTGTCGATGTCCACACACTGCGGAGCGCCATCTACGTAGACTCGCCACCTGCAACAACAGAGTGGAAGGATAATCTGACACCAGGCTCAGTTTCTGAATACAGGCTGTGTGCATTTCTCTGTGGACTGAGGCTTTGACAGTCAACAGATCTTTCTCTCATTGTAAAAGTCTCAGAGCTTCATCGAGCTGCAGCTGTGCTCGGGTGAAGAAAAGGGAGAGTTGTGCTGCCTGAAAAGAAAACAGACGTCTTTCTATTTACCTGATGATCTTCTGTTGATGCTGCAGGAGTCTGAGTCTCTGCTGCTTCAGCTTCTCCTCCGTCTCGTCCTTCAGCAAACACACTGCAGTGTTATAGTAATAACAGAAACCTGAAGTCACTGAGCACAGGAAATGTTTACAACAAGATTAGGAAGCTTAGAAACCTTTGTGTCCCGTCACTGTTATGACTGACTGACTGCCTCTGTACCTGAAGCTTGTCCTGCACGAGTCACATCCACCATCAGAGGAAACACATAAATACAAAACGTGCATATTATGACAAAGTGAAGACAGAGCAAGTCTGAACAGGTGCTCCTCAGCTCGACCTCGTATCTTCTCTAACTTCTATTTCTTACACTTTCCACTCTGCAGCTCTACGTCGCCATCTGCTGTTCGAAGCCACCTGTCGCACAGGAACACCTGTGGTTCTGGATCTGCAGGTTCTGACCCCTCTCCTCCTGCCAGCCTGCGGACCTCCACGCGACTGCAGTGCCAGTCCAGGTCTGGGAGTCCTGTCTGAGCCTCCAGCCGGAGCCGGACCAGAATCGGGCGACCCAGAGGCTCATTGGTCCGGATCTGGACCGGACACACCTGTTAGGAGACCGTCATAGTGAAACTCAAAGGTCAAGTCTCCTTATTCTGAAAACAAACACAAGAGATCAGTAACTTCACGCTCTGAAGAGGTGAAGGGGCAACAGTGGCGTTCTGTATTTTGATTGGGCAGCAGCAGGGCGGGCTACCTGTGATCCCACTAGACACCACAGAGCACAGGTAGCTGGTAACCACCTGCTGTTATCTACCAAACATGGTGGGATGTAGTTTAAAACAAGGACAGTGGCAGTTTAGGGAATATTTATTCAAATAATCTCACGACAAAGTCAGTTCATTAGCAGAACTGACAATATCATGGTGAGGAACGTTTCAGCTGGTAAATATGTTTCCAGACTTTCAACCACATCTTGTGGCCTTCATTAGCTTAGTGAGTGTAGCTAGTGCTGAAACTGTTTGTAAAATGACTATTTCCAAGGTAAATAAACAGTTTGTGTTGAATCTCAAGCAGGAAACAGTGAAACTCACCGATCCCGACAGGAGATGACGGTCACCCTCATTCACGCTGGTGGGCGGAGTCTCTCCCTGCGAGCCAATCAGGTTGAGCCACAGGTGGCTGTAGGTTCCACAGGTGGGACCAGGTGAAGTGTGGACGGTCACCTCAAACTCCTGACAGGAAGCTGTCATGTCAGACATGATGGTGCCACAGCTGGTGAGGACAGGGCGACGGATCAATACGACGCCACCTGTTGGCCAGTTCCTCTAACGACCACTAGAGTCTGGCTCCAACAGTGAGTCAGTCCCCATAGACTCCCATGTTAAAATGTCCAACTTTACAGCAGAAATAAACATGTTTACAGCCTGGTACAAAAACTGTTTTGGTCTCTAGAGCTAATTTCCTCCTTCATGACACCTGTTTATATAACTCACCTGTTTACATTTTATTAAGGACTAAAGTTATGGAGGATTGAGGGCGTGGCCTCTTTGAGTGACAGGTGGGGGAGGGTATGCTTGCAACAAACCCACATGCACCTAAGTCTCAGCTCCACACAGGCCCCTCCTCTTTGTCCATTTTAGGATTAGCTGGGAGTTAGGGGGTGGAGTCAGGCACTGCCAAGATGGCGACGGTGAAGCAGCTCACTCTAAGCTTCAGAAAACTGTGGGTGACGTCACAGAGGCAAAATCCATCTTTATTTACAGTCTATGGTTAAAATTAAGTTTTGGTGCCTTCATCGTCATGGTTACAGTACCTAACACATGTTGTTTTTTCTTGTAATACTGTGAGTTACTTCTCTAAATCTCATTGGTCCAAACACTTCATGGTGTTTTTTACAAAAACAAGCGTAATTTAAAGGTTTTAAAAGGTTTGTTTTGAAACGGACGAGACGTAAAACAGAGCTGTAGTAACAGAGGGATTCTGGCTCTGCTCTCATGTGCTGACGCATCAAGCCCAAATTTTGTGGCATGGCCCACCTCTGGAGATTAAATAGTTTGAAGGCTGAAATGAAAAACGCAGCTGTGTCCTCTGTTGTGTTTTGTGTTTGGGGTTTAGTTGAATCTGCCGTCTCTGATAAGAACTCATTTGTTTACCTCTCTGGTATTTGACTTGGAAATGAGCAACGCGACCGTTAAGCGTGGGCGTTGTGTCCCCACAAGAGCTGCAGTAAACACACTCACAAACAAACACTGCATTCTTTCATCTTAAAGGTCACTTCCTTCATTTTTCATAAGTACCTGACGAGAAAGCTTCCTGTTCTGTTTAACTGTCAGACAATGACTGAAGCCAAGTTACCTGACTCTTCAACTAGTAAGTGACAGGACAGAGGAAGTCATCCTGTACTCAATTTAAACCCCAGTAAATATTCACTTATTATCAAAAATGTAATTCCTCAATAGTATTGAATTGTTTGCTGCCTGTTGACAAAACCTTCCTTGTTCAGCTGGCAGTGATTCTCCAGAGTTAATGTTTATTAGCTGGAAGTGAAATGAAAACTGATGCTAGTTCTTTCCAGGAAATATTCTATTAAACCATCACAAACCAGCAAAGCATTACTGCTCTGGTTTTTCACATCAAATTTAGCACAAATTCATGAAGAAAGTGATAATAAATCTGTAGGAATCAGAAGAAAACTTCTTGTTAGAAGAGAATAAAAGTTTGTTTTTATGGAGAACAGGACTGACAGGATCACTTCTCTTTCCACTTTTATGGAAATATTTTATCTCTCAAAATAAAAAGTAAATCCAGTTACATCACTGATGGAAATTAGAAAATAAAAGCCTTTGTTTACCTTCTGACTCGTTTATCTGAATTATGTTGAAGATTTTTACAAGAAAAATTAAGACACAAACTGATTTTAAGACTGCCCAGTTTATGTTAATTTGTCAGACTGCTGTGACCTTTGACCCTTTCACTCCTCATTGATGATGTTTGTGATCAAGAATTTAAGCTGATTCTGTCATAATAATGTAAATGAAACCAGACAGACAGGTAAGCTTACCTGCACAGTGACACCTCCTCTCCTCTCTGGGCTGTTGATGTGCTGAATGGCAGCATCAGGTACTCTGCACATCTCTCTCTTTTTTGTTTTAAGTCCCCTCCCACCACAACACCTCCACATCCTGTTGGTTCAACCTGAACACCTGAACACATCACTACAGGTACATCACTGCTGGACTGTTTACATGTGACCCGTCTTTATGAAACCAATTCTAGTAGTTTCATTCAAGTATTTTCATTCAATGAGGCTTTTCATCCACAACATTTAACCTGTGTGTAAAACAGTGTCACCTGTCCGTATTTATGAGAACATTACAACTCAGTGAGAGGAGCTGATGTCCCTGCATGATACTGCCAACAGACAGTCTATGGTCCAATAATATATTCATGATGAACACCGTTAAAGGCGACTGGTTCCATAGTGTAGCGGTTATCACGTCTGCTTTACACGCAGAAGGTCCTGGGTTCGAGCCCCAGTGGAACCAGCGTTTTCACGAATTCACCTCAACAGCGTCACAAAGAACACGGTATAGAACATTATAACAACATTCATCAAGACGCAGAAAGAATAAGACCCCGTCTGTAATCTGAGTTATTGTCACAAAACAAAATTATGTTTTCAGAAACGACTTTAACAGAAGAGAGGAAAGAGGGTTCTGGTTTGGACATCTGACTTTCAAAATAAAAGCGGGTTCGGTTACTACGGACACACGACCTTTAAAACGTGTTTCTGCATTTTGTATTGAAAATACTGTTGTTTTTTGTCTGCTGTCTGAAACGTGGTAGTACTTTAATAATGTGTTCAGCATGGTTCCTTCAATGGTATTTTGCTGTAAAAAAAAAAAAAAAAAAAGAAAGAAAGAGATTACACAAGACACAGCTGTGTTGTTATGACCATCTTAGAGATGATTATCATCGAGTCAGAAACTCATCATGTGATCAATAAACTCGAGATTAAGAACAGTAAAAAGTGGAGATGCCGGGGATTGAACCCGGGACCTCATACATGCGAAGCATGCGCTCTACCACTGAGCTACATCCCCACACAGTGCTCATCGAGGGCCGGGGATCAGTATTTACCCGTGAGACAGACGGCGGTGAGGATATGAGACGTTAATAGTTTTATTTCATTTCACGTGACATATTCAAACAAAGACTTATTGTACTGTAAGATAACCGGCCCGTAAAATACATATCACTGATATGAACAATTAATTTCCCTAAACAGAAGAATCAACAGAACCCCTCTCTTTAGTCCTGTTTGACGCTCCACTTCCACTTTGTCCTGTTGTGCTGTATTGTTCCAGCGACATTTTCTTCTCATTCATAGTCTCTCACAGTTAGTAGTCAGGTGGAGAGTGCACTACACTGAATATGGTGAATGTAATAAACTAAAATAACAAAGAAATGCAACATAATATCGTGTGTCTTCATTACCTGTTCTTAGAATACCTTTTCCTTAGAATTAGAGATAATTCTCACACCCTCATAACTCTAATAAACTACCCTGTCGGAGCAGGTTCATTTCACCTGGATCAAACAGGAAGTGATGTTTACTCTGAGCTGATGAAAGAGGATGCAAAATATATGTTAAAAAAAAAAGCGAACATGAACAGCTTGTTTCACATATATTCAGAGTAAATTAATATTTAATGGACAAATCTGTCCAAGTCACTGTACATGTAATTACAGGTTCTAAACTTGTGTTTGAAAAAATGAAATATTAATATAAATATTCTATAAATATTTCATATTTTATTTATATTTATTTTATATTGATTTCTGCATTGGTTAAATCTAACTAAATACTTTCAAGTACTGCACGCAAGCATGACTTTGAGGTACAGCTTGTACTATATATATATGTATATATACATATATGTGTATATATGTATATATATTCATACTGTTCTATTACATTTCTGAACGAAATACTGTTTATTTTATTCAACAGCTTTAATTACTAGTTAAATTAGATTAGATTTTTTTTTTTTTTTTAAAGATAATGCTTTCTTCTAAAAGTAACTACCCAACAGTATACACAAGCAGAGCTGAAACTATATTTTATTTCGTTTATTTTGTTCTGTTTTAACAACAGTTCTTTATTTGGTGTTTTTCTAATACAGCTTCTGGCCACTAGAGGGAGCACCGAGCCGCGGAGCAGCATCGCACGCAACAATACGCCATCTTGGATTTTACACGCGTTGTATTGAGTTTAATGGGATTAACCGTCACTCTGTCGGACTAAATCGTGTTTTTGTTGCTTTGTACCCACCGGACATCCACGTCAACACCCCTGAACGGTTGCCGAGTCGTTCACCTGCCGTCCAGAGGGTTCGTGTTGTCAACATCAGTCCGGTAATCAACTTTATATGAACGCCGAACCTTGGAAATGGCTACTTCTCTAGAAGGCGATCCGGGACTGTGCCGCACCTCTGCTACCAGCGGGTAAGTGTCCATCCGCTCAGACAGCAAAACGAGCGGAGCAGAAACCGCCAACAGTGTTTGTAGTGAAGTTTCACTTTTAAGACCGTACACGTTAAACTAGGCTGAGTTTGTGACAAGATATCCGATGCGAAAACTCGAAGAAATATGGTGGCAGGTGCCAGAGAGGCGCAAGCTGCGATGGCCGAGTGGTTAAGGCGTTGGACTTGAAATCCAATGGGGTCTCCCCGCGCAGGTTCGAACCCTGCTCGCAGCGGATGGGTACACGTTTAGTTTCCTGCTTTTACAACTAGATTCACTTACATTCAGGGCCGGATTTATACCGCCGCAGCTGAGATTGCTCCACGCAGAAGCTGGTGTTAGCTTAACTCGGAATTTTAAAGAGACTGTAACTTCTCTGGGATAATGTAGTCCATGTTTTTTTTTTATACAGACCTGATTAAATGTGGTCTGGATCTAAACAAAACTGTAAAGTGTTGTGCTTTTTTACATTATACCAGCATTATACGTAAAGAATGAATTTCCCCTAGGGGATAAATAATGTATCTATCTATCGATCTTAAGATGAAACTGAGTTGATTGACAGAAAATTAATCTGTGACTGTAATGATAATCTAATCTACCATTCCCAACATTTTATTATTCCATCTTTCCCTTTTATTAAGTCAAATCATTTAGATTTTTGACTGAAGGTTGACCTGTCAAAGGGAACCAGTGAGCCGGAGTCAGTGTTTTTTGATTGATGAAGGTAAATTGATGCTGATAACCTCAGTCTGATCTTCTTTCTCTCTCTTGTTGTTTGTGCTCATCTGAAGAAGAAGAAGAAAAAGAAGAAGAAGAAGTCTGATGGGGACGAGCAACAAGAAACAATATGGAGCTGTGATATCGTCCAGGTGGGACAACAACAGACCAGGTGAGCACTTTCACACAGGTGTAAAGTCTGACAGCAGATAAAATGATTGGTGGAACAAAACGTGATTTCAGGAAACCACTAAGTGTTTCTGTTCTTCTCTTTTGATGGAGCTGGGCGAACAGTTTCCCAAAGCCCTGACCAGTATCGTGTTAATGTCAGGACCTGGTTGTGGTACAGGCTGGTTTTTACACCTAACCTGTTTGGTTCATCATCATGAACTTTGGTGTGTTTACCTGTTTGTTTTGGTTTGTGGTCTGAAAGCAAACGGACCAAGAAAAGCACGTTGGTCAATGTTATATAACGTGAATGACTTGACATATGTCGGGCCAAAGAGAAGGCTCCAGTCACTAATTAAGAAAACGTGATAAGTAATTGATAATTAATAATCAGAATAATTCCAACAACTCCAACCAAAGAGGAAATATCACACTGTGATCACATGGTTCTGTCCTTGAACGCATCATGGCTCTGCAGGTGGTGTCGTCGGTCCGTCCACCACTTTGGTCCAAACTGAAACATCTCATTGTTACTGGAAGTTCCCCTGAGGATGAACTGTAATAACCCCGGTGATTCTCTGATCAAACAGCTGATGAGTTCCCATGAGCCTCAGCTGGACGCGGTGTTCGGTCTGGTTTTAATGTAACGAGCCGACGTGAGGTCACAGTGATGAAGCCACATAACACTGTCACTGTCTCTCACCTCCGGGGGGGTTGGTGTTGTTTCTGTGTGTGTGTTTGGGCTTGTTTTTATATCCTGGTGGGGGCTTGTTTCACCATGGCGACTCGTGTGAGGTCTGCACAGGTAGAGACTTGGTTTTAGGGTAAAAGGTGAGTGAATGTGTTATGTCAACGAGTTTACCTTACAAATAAGTGTGTGTGTGTGCGTGCGTGCGTGCGTGCGTGCGTGCGTGTGTGCGTGCGTGCATGCGTGTGTGTTATGGCCACCTCTTCTGTCTGGCCTTTAACATCAGAACAAAATGTCCCTGTTCAACAACATGACGTCTCTCACTTCCTGTCTCTTCATGGCGCGACCGTCTTCAGCTTCCTGACAGAAACTGTGAATATATTTAATATTTATATTAATATGAACTTTAATGTTACAATCGTTCAGAACGTTTGTAACAGAAGTGAAGAAGTGACCTTATTCTAATTCAACAGGAATGTGTGGGGTTTGATTGAGTGTGGCTGTAGCCCCGCCCCTCCTCCTGTCCTGGCACAGGTGAGGTGTCACACAGCTCGACACATATGGTGTGTGCAGGACCTTGTTGTTCCTGTGGTTCGATGAGTGAGATCAGCTGACTGCGTTGTCTCAGTTTGGGCTCGGAGACAAAAATGTCCGTCCTGTGTTAGAGACGCACCAGAGTTCACTCCAGGTCAAAATGGCCGTTAATATTCCAGATCATATGGAACGACCACCAGACACATTATTAAACAGCCACAGAACAGCCTCCATTTAAACAGCAATAAAACACAAACCTTATGATCTGACTGATCGCTGATCTCACCGATCAGACACACACACCAACATCACACTGAGCTGGTGATGTAGTTCTGGATATCAGCCCGGCTGTGATTGGGTCAGAGACAATCAGCTGATACTCATCTCTCCCTCAGTGTGATGTTCTACCAGCGCCATGTTAGTTCAATGAGCAACAACAGATTATGATCTGTTTGTTTATTTCATCATTTATTTGTCACAACGCTAGTAGTTCAACTGGGCTGGTGCTGGACTGTTGCTAAGCAACACATAAACATGTTCCTGACCTCTCCTCGTTCCCTCAGGTGTTTCTGAAGGATCCACCTTCTTCCTTCATCCTCTCCTGACGACATCGTTTCATTCAAACATTATTTCTGAAATATTTTCATCTTTGTTTGTTACAGTCTGAGATCGATAACGACGTTAATGTGACGCTGATTAACGGTTGATAGAACAGCTGTGAGGAGGAGTGATACGTGGATAGATAGATACTTTATTTATCCCCTAGGGGAAATTCATGTGTCCATTAGCTCATTGTTGATAATAATAATAATAATAATAACAGTTGATAATAAATGAACAATAATAATTAGATTAGTCCACTTCCTTTGGCTGAGGTGTTGTATAGCCTGATGGCAGTGGGAACAAAGGATCTCCCGAACCTCTCTGTTCTGCAGTGAGATGAGACGTTTGCTGCAGCTGTAGCTGCTTCTCTGTCCTGCCAGAATGTTGTGGAGAGGGTGGTTGGTATTATCCAAGATGGCCTCCATCTTACATAGCATGCGTCTCTCCACAACAGTCCTGAGTGAGTCCAGACTCCTGCAGCACAGACTCAGCCTTTGTGTTCATGTCTGACATGCTGCTTCCCCAGCAGACTGCAGCATAAAAGAGTTCACTGGCCACCACTGATTGATAAAACGTGCAGCATTTCACTGCAGACGTCAAAGGACCTGAACCTCCTGAGGAAAAAGAGCCGGCTCCGCCCCTTCAGGTAGATGGCATCTGTGTTCAGGGACCAGTCCAGTTTACTGTCAAGGTGCACACCTAGGTATTTATAAGAGTGCAGCACCTCAATGTCCTTCCCTCGAATGTTGACTGGCTGAAGGGCCTAGACCTCCGAAAGTCCATGACCATCTCCTTGGTCTTGGATGTGTTCAGAAGGAGGCAGTTCTTGTTGCTCCATTCACCGTCGTCAGATCCCTGTACTCCTCTTCCTGCCCCTTCCTGATACATGCCACAATAGCTGTGTCATACAGGGTGAACAGGAACGGAGCCAGAACAGTCTCCTGTGGAGTCCCAGTTAAAGGTCCCAGTGCTGTTGTACTCTATAGCTGTGTCACAATTCGTCGTAGACCGTGAAGGCTGAACTGAAATGAGACGGTCTGATCTACGGAGGATTAATGCTGTGCGTCACCAGCTGTGCGTGCCGTTGCAAAGCACAGCTCCTGTTGCCTGGTAACCTTGGCAAAACTTAACTTTTTTTCACAAAAACTTGAGGTTATAAGGCCCCGGGCTTTAACAGCTGTTGACCTGAGCTGAAACAAAACACTTACAGTTAAAAGTGTCTCTCTGTCTGTGTTGTTTGCTTTCATTACTGGCGTGCAATGCATCTTGGGATATGTTGGCCTACCTACCTCCTCCAAATTCAGCCTTCTTTTCAGCAAAAGAACACACACACACACACACACACACGGCTGGTTGTAGTGTTTAAGTCTCTGTATAAATGAATGTAGCTGCTGTGAGATATTAACCTCCTTAACACAGTCCATTTCAGTGTTTGGTTAAAACTACAGTTACAGTTTACCGGAGCTGGAGGAACGAGTTTGAACGAGTCCCCCCCCTATCTTAGCTTAGCATACAGACCGGAAACAGGGGAAACAGCTATCTTAGCTTAGCATACAGAGTGGAAACAAAGGAAACAGCTATCTTAGCTTAGCATACAGACCGGAAACAGGAGAAACAGTTACCTTAGCTTAGCATACAGATTGGAAACAGAGGAAATCTTTGGTATTTTTGCCTTTTTCACTGAGACAAATAAATGATCATCAGTTGTGTGTCGACTGATTGAGCTGAAGGTTTGTCAGTTCATTTTCTCACTGTGAAGTCACATCTTCAGCTGCAGCTTCAGTTTCTTACATAACATCTAATCCAGTAAACTAATGCCTGTATCCGTCCATTTATCTCCATTTATTATGTATGATAAGTTTTCAGACCCACGGCGTCTCTGCATCGTCAGGGCGGGGGGAGAGAGAGAGGGAGAGAGAGAGAGAGAGGACACCAGAAATACCTCCATTTCTATTCTCTCTTTATGTCTCTCGCCCACTCTCTCTCTCCCAGCTGTGTGTGCAGTGAATTGAAGTGGAGGAGGAGGGAAACATTAACGGCAGGAGAAGACAGCCAGAGGATAAAGAGAGGCAGAAAGAGTGAGTGAGCGAGGTAGAGCGATAGTAGGAGAGGAGAGAGAGAGAGGGAGGCGGTAAGAGCGTGTGAAGGAGGGCGTCTGATGGAGATGGGAGTATTTATAGGTAGAGAGATGAGGAGATAGAACGACGCGAAAGAGAGAGAAAGAGAGAAGGAGGGAGGAGAGAGACGAGAGAGGGAGGCAGAGAGACAGGGAGAGAGAGAGGAAAATCCAGACACAATAAGAAGAAAGGGAAGACAAAGAGGAGGAGAGCGCGAGCGAGGGACCATGCTGAGGAGGAAGAGGAGCGTGTCGTTCGGAGGCTTCGGATGGTAAGAGTGTGAACGAGTGTGAACGTGTCTCGTCGTTCGGTGAATGGCTGAATGATCTCATCACCTCTCTTACTCACACTTTCAGGGTTTTTGAGTTCATTTCCAGCCTGAGCTGCACTGAAGTGACATCACAGTGACATCACGGTTGCATCAGCCCCCCCCCCAAAAAAACAAAAACAAAAAACAAATGAGTGAAATCATCTTTTTTAGTTTTCTGAGCTGCTGTGGGAGGAGATGAGACGGGATCAGTAACGTGGTCGGAGTGGTTGAGACTTTGTTTGAACGGGTTTGGTTGAAAACTTTCCAGGCTGTTGCAGCTGATGTTTAATCCTAGTCAGTGTGAGATACGTTCACTCTGTTTCCAGATGAACGACGGCGAACAAAAAACCTTTTACTGCTGCAGTTAATGAACAACTTTCTGTCAGGAACTGACAGAAAGTTTTACTGACAGAGGCTCCTGCTCTCAGATCAGCTGCAGGTGTCTGTTCACATCAGTTATATAGATCATGTTAATTAAATTATATGTGCATTAAACACATATGTATATATATATATATGTGTGTGTGTGTGTATATTTATATTGTGTGCAGTCACTTTCACAGTTGATCATTTGTCTTTCTCTAAAGGAAATCCATTACGTGTCCACAGCAGTGTTCTGATTACCAGTTGAACTTGTCGGTTGTTTTCTTTTAGTTTCTCATTTTGAATAAAACATTCATTTACTTCAGGGCTGCAACTGATTATTGTTTTCATTATTGATTAATTGTTTTGTCTGTGAAACTCAAAGATATTAACCTCACAATCATCTGACAAGTGTCTGCACATTTTTGCCATTTTGCTAAAAACTAGAATGATCATCCAACAGATTGATTTGCTTTTGATTGACTAATTGATTATTGACTATTTCTTAAGAGTTGCATGAAAAATTGAAACAACTCTCATGTGAGGGGGCAGTACAATCCTATGGGTTTGGAAACGGGGAAACAGCTATCTTAGCTTAGCATTAAGACTGGAAACAAGGGGAAACAGGTAGCTTAGCTTAACATACAGACCGGAAACAGCTAGCCTGGCTCTGTCTCTGAAGCTCACTGATTAGCATGTTGTGTCCCACTGGGTCGGTCGTATCAGAATTGTTGGCAGTTACATGAGGGAACTCTTTATTGGCGGGCAACCTCAAGGTCAGGACTAAACTGCAGGAAGTCTTAAGTATAAATGATTAATGAAGTAACTGCTGCTGCGCCATGTGAGTTAGAATGAGCTCAGTCCTGGTTGATTTAGAGAAGCTCGTATCAGTCCTGCTGCTGTAACTCAGAGGATCTTCATATAGACAGCTGGAGACAGAACATCAGAACTGACCCGGCCAAAGAAGTTAAAGAAACTCAATGTGCACGGACACATGTAAACACATTGCTATAGTCTGTGAAGACTCCCTGTGATCTGAGCGTGTCTGAATATGAAGCTGCGAGTTAAGCTGCTGTCAAACCACTGTTCTAAATCAAGCTGTATTAAACTACAGGTAACCATGGCAACAGCACTATACAACCAACAATACAACACTGTGTCTGACCTGAATATGTATGTATTTCTTTCCTATTTATGTTCATGCTCAGCTGGTTTTTGGTTTAACATGATGTCACATGTCTCTAAACACAGCTCTGATTGGATGTTTGGACGAGGCGCAGTTTTAAGGGGGGGGGGGTTGTTTGTTGATAGTTTGATGGTTCAATGGTTTTGATGGTTTTAATAGTTTGATAGTTTGATGGTTTTGATGGTTCGATGGTTTTGATGGTTCAATGGTTTTGATGTTTCACTGGTTTTGATGGTTTTGATGGTTCAATGGTTTTGATGGTTCAATGGTTTTGATGGTTTGATGGTTCAATGGTTTTGATGGTTCGATGGTTTTGATGGTTTGATAGTTCAATGGTTTGGATGATTCAATGGTTTTGGTGGTTTGATGGTTTTGATGGTTTTAATGGTTCGATGTTTTAATGGTTCGATGGTTTGATGGTGTTGATGGTTCGATGGTTTTGAGGGTTTGATAGTTTTGAGGGTTCAATAGTTTTGATGGTTCGATGGTTTGATGGTTTTGATGGTTTTGATGGTTTGATGGTTTTGATGGTTTTGATAGTTTGATGGTTTTGATGGTTCGATGGTTTTGATGATTTGATGGTTCAATGGTTTGATGGTTTTGATAGTTCGATGGTTTTGATGGTTTGATGGTTTTGATGATTTGATGGTTCGATGGTTTTGATGGTTTTGATGGTTTTGATGGTTCAATGGTTTTGAGGGTTTGATAGTTTTGAGGGTTCGATGGTTTTGATGGTTCCATAGTTTGATGGTTTTGATGGTTTGATGGTTTTGATGGTTCGATGGTTTTGATGGTTTGATGGTTTTGATGGTTCAATGGTTTTGATGGTTTGATGGTTTTGATGGTTCGATGGTTCGATGGTTTTGATGGTTTTGATAGTTCGATGGTTTTGATGGTTTTGATGGTTCGATGGTTTTGATGGTTTGATGGTTTTGATGGTTCAATGGTTTTGATGGTTTGATGGTTTTGATGGTTCGATGGTTTTGATGGTTTTGATAGTTCGATGGTTTTGAGGATTTGATGGTTTGATGGTTTTGATGGTTTTGATGGTTCGATGGTTTTGATGGTTTGATGGTTCGATGGTTTTGATGATTTGATGGTTTTGATGGTTTGATGGTTTTGATGGTTCGATGGTTTTGATGGTTTTGATGGTTTTGATGGTTCGATGGTTTTGATGGTTTGATGGTTCGATGGTTACAGGGAGAGAAATCCTGGTTCACAGAGGAGTGTAAAGGAGCTTCTCTATGTGTCGTTCTGGCCTCAGTAAATCTCAGTCTGCAGTTGGTCTGTCAGAACTCTGTGTGACCAG
>NW_019177182.1:576404-606287 GCF_002260705.1 Seriola dumerili | reverse complement strand
GAGAGACAGAGGGAGAGAGAGAGAGAGGGAGACAGAGAGGGAGAGAGAGAGAGCGAAGGAGAGAGAGAGAGAGAGAGAGGGAGAGAGGGAGAGAGGGAGGGAGAGAGAGAGAGGGAGAGAGCGAAGGAGAGAGGGAGGGAGAGAGAGAGAGGAAGAGAGAGAGGGAGAGAGAGAGGAACGTACTTGTGTGTTAGATTTGAGCGAGATGCTCAGTAACCGACGGCAACGCAACAATGCCACACGACCACTGGTGAGTCTGTCAGCGAGTGTGTGTGTGTGTGTGTGTTGTTTCCTGAATGTCACATCATTTTGGATGTCTAATCTAACCCGTGATGCATTCAGGTGCTGAAATGTTTAACAGAAAACATCAGGTTTGGAGTTTTTATATTTGTGCATGTTGTGTGTTTATTTGTGCGACACTACACACACACACACACACACACACAGTCCGAACATAGTTTCAGACCGGAGTCTTTCTGCAGCAACATGTGGACACCTGAGGAAAAGATAGATGTTTTTATTTCTGCAGCTTCATGTATTCATCACATTTCCCCAGAATACATTAAGCTTTGTGTGTGTGTGTGTGTGTGTGTGTGTGTGTGTGTGTGTGTGTGTGTGTGTGTGTGTGTGTGTGTGTGTGTGTGTGTGTGCGCAGCTAAAGGGCAGACAGTCCGTCTGTCTGGAAACAGAAGCCAGCAGCGTCTCCCTGCTGCTGCTGTTGTTGTTGTTTATGATGTTGTTGTTAATGTTGTTGTTGTCGTCCTTTTCATCTTTGCGCCGTTGATGACACAGTGACACATTTGCCAGCCGCTGGTTTAATGAGCCTCCTGACAGAGGACAGAGGACAGAGGACAGAGGACAGAGGACAGAGGACAGAGGACAGAGGACACGGCTGCAGGCGCTGGACCAACAGAAAACTCAGTGAACACAGGTTCATTACGTTGATGCGGAGCAGCTCTGACACAGTGTCAGCAGCGCCTCCTGCAGGCCGCACTCGTCATCACAGCTCAACTCACACTGAGTCAGGTCGGACCTCACCGGCAGGACTGTGTTTCCAAACTTCCAAACATTTCTCCACAGTGACCGTGTTAGAATATAATTATTCATTTAATAACCACGATACAACACGGCTCCTGACATCAGAGTCATCAACACACAACTCCACACCTCTCTAACACTGCCAACGTTTCATCATCATCATCATCATCATCATCATCATCATCATCATCATCATCATCATCATAACCCCCCCAAACACACACACACACACACACACACACACAGGTTCACATGAAGAAGTCCGTCATGTGTTAGTTCAGTGTAACAGAAGAAAACAACTTGTTGGGTCAAAGGTCACACTGACAGTTCACTCTGGACTTTGGAAACAACTCAACTCAAGGGTCACTTACTTTACTGTTCTGGAACTTTCACACAAAGAGTTGAGAGTTCTTTGTCTTTCACCAGGAGTGTGGCTGAAGCGTCTTTGTCTCAGTGTTGTATCAGAGGTCTCACCTGTCTCCATGTCTCCCTGTCTCCATGTCTCCCTGTCTCCATCTCCATGTCTCCCTGTCTCCATGTCTCCGTCTCCATGTCTCCATGTCTCCGCCTCACCTGTCTCCATGTCTCCCTGTCTCCCTGTCTCCCTCTCTCCATGTCTCCATGTCTCCGTCTCACCTGTCTCCATGTCTCCCTGTCTCCCTGTCTCCCTCTCTCCATGTCTCCCTGTCTCCATGTCTCCCTGTCTCCATCTCCATGTCTCCCTGTCTCCATGTCTCCGTCTCCATGTCTCCATGTCTCCGTCTCACCTGTCTCCATGTCTCCCTGTCTCCCTGTCTCCCTCTCTCCATGTCTCCATGTCTCCGTCTCACCTGTCTCCATGTCTCCCTGTCTCCCTGTCTCCCTCTCTCCATGTCTCCATGTCTCCATGTCTCCCTGTCTCCCTCTCTCCATGTCTCCATGTCTCCCTGTCTCCATGTCTCCATGTCTCCATGCTTTGAGGCAGTCACTTTGGATGGAGACCCCGTCCCTGTCACTGACTGTTTGTGATTTCCATGGACAGAGTCTGTGGGTGTAGCCGGGGGGTGGAGAGTGTGCGGGTCCGGTGACCTCAGTGTTGGTGCCGGTGGCTTCATCAGACCGTGACCTCCACTGCACCCTTGGACGGTTCAGTGTCGGGTGTTGGGGACACTTGTTGGAGCATCTTACAGAAGCCACTTCCTGTCACGCCTGTCTGACCTCAGAGCTGGGGGAGGAGCCACATCCCATTATATTTGTAACCCCATGCAGTGATTGACTCATGAGGAAGGGTGAGGCGAGGTGTGCTGGTAGCTGGTCGTCCTCGGTCACTGGGGGAGGGTTGTTCATCGTTGGTGGACTGGAGGAGGTGAGTTCAGGTTTTAGAGGACGGTCACTGCTTCTGGTTATGGATCTTTTTTAGCCTGAAGACGATTTAAAGCCGAATTCACACCAAGCTTTCAGACTGGTAGATTGCTTGGGAACATGAAAGGTGCATCTCTGGTTTACCTGCCGTCTCTGAGTGTTATAAACAGACTCTGACTCACACTGGACTTTCTGGATCATGTTTGAGTATCACGGTAGCAACACAGCCCCACAACCCACGTCCCCTGCGTTACAACAACCGGTGTTGGTCTGAATACTCTCTCAGTTGTTGGTTGATATGGATGTGGAGATCTCTGTCGGTCAGCGACACCAAACATCGTAGAGGAAAAGGCTAGTTAATCCTGACTCTAGTGGTTTTGTTGGGACATTGTCTATTGTTGTTGTTTTCCACCATGACTCAGTATATTGGACAAAGGCAGCATCTCTGAGGTGGGACTCTGGTCACAGAGTCAGATCGCAGCAGTAGAGGCATTAGAGACTGACTGCAGGAGGCAGCAGATGACGGTGACTGAATTACGTTACGTTAACAGAAGTGAACTGAAGCTGCGGCTGAATCAGTGTTTTAAAATAAGTTATAGCTAAAGCAATTAAGCATGAAACACCACCCGTGTGCTCCGTAAAAAAAATTTGGCATCCTGCTGTTGTCACATTACCAATTCATGGTGCAGGAAGTTGAGGGTTAAATTTGAATTTTAATGAACAGCTTTGATGTTCCTTCAGAGCCCAGGAGGCTTCCTGGTTGGAAAAGAAATCACAAATACAGTTTTCATGACATTACATGCTGGAAAATTACCTGGAGCTGAGCCAACTGTCCCACTGTATCTACAGTTGAGACGCAGTAAAGACTCAGTAGCACAGTGTAACTATTCAGACGTACTTTGTTTACAGCTGTAACTCCTGTTCTCAGGTTTATTCATCACTGCTGTATGTACAGTCGAGCGAAGGCATTCACACGTGCACATCTGTATGAAGGACTTGAACTAAAGGTGTTTAAACATTACAACCTATAAACCCACCACCAACAGCCGGTAGATACGGTGGCCCAGACAGGTCAACACGATGCAAAAGCACCAACGCAAATGCAAATTTAGCAACAATGAATAAGCAGCAGTCCGTCTATACTACCACTATAACTGTAATTATGAAAATGAAAAAAGTGCGACAAAAGTACATAAATATGAAAACGTAAATATGTTGAAAAACATTGCTCATTTGTGACGATCACACAGTGACGTCATCAGTTACCTAGCAACAATATTTTACTTGTCAATCTGCTTCAGAAACTTAAGTAAGTGAAACGTTGTGGCTTTTGTATTTGTGTTGTTTTGTGTTGTTGCTTTTGTATTTATGTTGTGGCTTTTGTATTTGTTTTGGGGCTATTGTATTTGTGTTGTTGCCTTTGTATTTGTGTTGTTTTATGTTGTTGCTTTTGTGTTTGTGTTGTTGCCTTTGTATTTGTGTCGTTTTGTGTTGTTGCCTTTGTATTTATATTGTTGCTTTTGTATTTGTGTTTTTTTGTGTTGTTGCTTTTGTATTTATGTTGTGGCTTTTGTATTTGTTTTGGGGCTATTGTATTTGTGTTGTTGCCTTTGTATTTGTGTTGTTTTATGTTGTTGCTTTTGTATTTGTGTTGTTGCCTTTGTATATGTGTTGTTTTGTGTTGTTGCCTTTGTATTTATATTGTTGCTTTTGTATTTTTGTTTTTTTGTGTTGTTGCTCTTGTGTTGTTGCTGTTGTAATTGTGTTGTTTTGTGTTGTTGCCTTTGTATTTGTGTTGTTGCTTTTGTATTTGTGCTGTTGCCTTTGTATTTGTGTTGTTTTATGTTGTTGCTTTTGTCTTTGTGTTGTTGCCTTTGTATATGTGTTGTTTTGTGTTGTGGCCTTTGTATTTATATTGTTGCTTTTGTATTTGTGTTTTTTTGTGTTGTTGCTTTTGTATTTGTGTTGTTTTATGTTGTTGCTTTTGTATTTGTGTTGTTGCCTTTGTATATGTGTTGTTTTGTGTTGTTGCCTTTGTATTTATATTGTTGCTTTTGTATTTGTGTTTTTTTGTGTTGTTGCTTTTGTATTTGTGTTGTTTTGTGTTATTGCTTTTGTATTTGTGTTGTTTTATGTTGTTGCTTTTGTATTTGTGTTGTTGCCTTTGTATATGTGTTGTTTTGTGTTGTTGCCTTTGTATTTATATTGTTGCTTTTGTATTTGTGTTTTTTTGTGTTGTTGCTTTTGTATTTGTGTTGTTTTGTGTTGTTGCCTTCGTATTTGTGTTTTTTTGTGTTGTTGTCTTTGTATATGTGTTGTTTTGTGTTGTTGCCTTTGTATTTGTGTTGTTTTGTGTTGTTGCCTTTGTATTTGTGTTGTTTTGTGTTGTTGCTTTTGTATTTGTGTTGTTTTATGTTGTTGCTTTTGTATTTGTGTTGTTGCCTTTGTATATGTGTTGTTTTGTGTTGTTGCCTTTGTATTTATATTGTTGCTTTTGTATTTGTGTTGTTTTGTGTTGTTGCTTTTGTATTTGTGTTGTTTTATGTTGTTGCTTTTGTATTTGTGTTGTTGCCTTTGTATATGTGTTGTTTTGTGTTGTTGCCTTTGTATTTATATTGTTGCTTTTGTATTTGTGTTTTTTTGTGTTGTTGCCTTTGTATATGTTTTTTGTGTTGTTGCCTTTATATTTGTGGTGTTGCCATGGTATATGTCTTGTTTTGTGTTGTTGCTTTTGTATTTGTGTTTTTTTGTGTTGTTGCCTTTTGTATTTGTATTGTTGCCTTTGTATATGTGTTGTTTTGTGTTGTTGCCTTTGTATTTGTGTTGTTGTCATGGTATATGTCTTGTTTTGTGTTGTTGCCTTTGCATTTGTCTTTTTTTGTGTTGTTGCCTTTGTATTTGTGTTGTTTATGTTGTTGCTTTTGTATTTAGCTCAGAGAATCTTCCGAAGCTCCAGGATCAAAAAGTTTTTATTGTTTTAGTTGTAAGTCTAAACTTTAATCATGAACTGTTCTTTGTTACGAAACGTTTGATGTGTGAAAATAAAACTGAACTAAAACACGAGTGAATTCAACATTTGATTTATGCGTCTGATCTGTTCTACGATCAGCAACATCCATATGAAGCAGTTTCGGTTTCAGTTGCAGTGTGTTTGATCAGTCCAGGCTGCAGGGCGCATCACCCCATAACCCTACAACACGCAAACTACACGTCAACTACAACAAGCTAACTACACGTCAACTGTAATACGCAAACACGTGGTGAAACAGGTTCAGTTCAGAAGTGTCTCGGTCCTCAAACTGAAACTGTCATGATGTGGCCCGGAGGAGTTTTTGACATCAGTGTATCATGGTAACGTGTGTGTGTGTGTGTGTGTGTGTGTGTGTTGGAGGTGATGTTATCGGCTGTGACATGCAGATGTCAGAGGAGATAACGAGCCAGGAGAGTCGGGAAACGGGTTTTATTTTAAACCGAAGCTCAGGAGGTTTTTATCACACACACACACACGCACACATATTCAGTAGCTTCATTAAAAATCATCAATCTTCTTAAAACTTCCTGTTCCACAATGTTTTCTCTATTGTATTTGTTTATTTTCCAGTTTTTTAATAGTGATTTGGGACTTTTATTCTTTTTTTCTTCTTCTTACAAACACACACACACACACACACACACACAGAGAGTGACCTTTTCCCTCTCAGCAGGTCTCGTGTCTCCTCCTTCCTCTCGATGACCTTTGTGTTGGACTGAATTGTCCCTCAGGGTCAGAACCAGGTGTGTGTTTCTGCTCGTCAGTACGTAGCAATAAATTAAAAGTAATTACTCATTAGACTTCCTTCACTCACCTGCTGAAACACTCAGTAGTGGAAGGAGTTACGTGGTGATGGGCTGAAATACATAAATAAATAAAATAATAAATATAAATACAAAATGGATAAATGTTTGTAGATAAATAAACAAACAGGTGAGTTTCCTTTTGTCATTAGAGATAACGACTCATTTATTTAAAAAGCTTTTTGACCTGAATGAAACCGTCAGGTTTTAATGAATTAATTAGTGTTAAAAACTCATTCACAGACTGACCTCAAACAATCAGCTTGATTGATTCAGACAGTGACACAGAAACCTTCGTAATTTCATGCACTTGTTAATTAATTCTCGACCTCGTCGTCACGACTGAATCTGATTCTCACTGACGAGAAGATTCATGATTCTCTTGTTCAATCAAATGTGATGAATTTATTACAGTGATGCACTGGAAGGTCGAGCTCCACTCTCTCTCTCTCCCTTTTCTTTCACAGGTTTTTATGTAACATCCCTCACTTTTTGTCCCTCACACACACACACACACAGTGACACGAGGTCGTTGACCCCTCTGTGTGGCTGCTGGCCCTCTGGCTGTTCCACTTTTATCTCTTTTCAGTGAAAATGTCACTTTGCTGAAATTAATTTGGACTCATGAAGGGACAGTAGAGGAGGAGGAGGAAGAATTCTGGAGGCATGATGGGATGGGAGGGGGTGGGGGGGTGAGATTAAATTCAACTTTATTGTCATTGTGCAGTTAGCATTAACGCAGCATCATGTAGGCTGCTGGTTATTCTGTATTTAAAGTGTGTGAACTGGTGCAACATATGAAATATATATAAATGTTGGAATATGAGGAACAGGAAGTGCAGTATGTTCAGTAGTCGTGTGTTTATTATATACATCTTTATTCCGAACATCCTGATATTAAAAACGTTCCCTCACATTTTCCTCCAGTGGAAATGTTTTTCTTCTTCTTGTGAGGAAAGTTTCTCTGAGCGTTGGTCCTACAACAAAGAGGCCACGCCCTCAATCCTCCATTACTTTAGTCCTTAATAAAATGTAAACAGGTGAGTTATATAAACAGGTGAGTTATATAAACAGGTGTCATGAAGGAGGAAATTAGCTCTAGAGACCAAAACAGTTTCTGTACCAGGCTGTAAACATGTTGATTTCTGCTGTAAAGTTGGACATTTTAACATGGGAGTCTATGGGGACTGACTCACTGTTGGAGCCAGACTCTAGTGGTCGTTAGAGGAACTGCAGCTTCAGGTTCTTTGTGTTGGCGACGTTCAAGTACGACTCAGCAGTTTCCGAGTTTGACTCAACGATGTTCAAGTCTGAGTTTGAAACCTCATGTTATTATTATTCAAATCTAAGAGTGACTCATCAATATTCAGGTCCAGGTCAAATCATGACTCATCAACATCTAAGTCTGAGTCAAAACCATGACACCTGAGCAGTGACGTGATTGGCTGTTGACACATTCCCCAGAAGTTTAATCCAGGTCAACATCTTTTTAGACACCTGGCGAAACCATGGCAACCGTGGTGAACGGTGTTCGTCGACTCGCCTCAGGGCGAAGGAAATGAATGGTCTTCTGGCTGGTTAGCACAGATGATTACTGCGTGTGTGTGTGTGCGTGTGCGTGTGCGTGTGTGTGTGTGTGTGTGTGACAGATTGTAGCTCTATCTTTAGAGACGGACTCATCACTCCTCTGCGACAAAATATGATGATGTGTGGCGCTCAGTTAAATCAGGACACACACACACACACACACACACACACACACACACAGGGCAGCAGGTGTGTTTTATTGTGTAGTGTGATAAAGCTGATACTGATACTCTGGTTTTAACTCTCAACGCTCCAGGATCAGCATTTAAATAATCAATACTTTCCCTTTAGTGATTTGATTTATGAGCAGTGAGGTCATTTAAAAAGAACAAGTAGCACATACACATCTCAACTAAACAGCAGAGTAATACAAAAACACATGGAGCGTTCAGCAGCTTGAGCTGGTGGAGGCCAAACACACTGGACTGACACCACGACATGTTTGTTACAAGTTCAACACATCAACTCAGAGTCAGTGTCGTCTTCATTAATGGGTTAATAAACAAAAACATTAAAGCTTGTTTCTTCTTCTGTGTTTTATTTGAAGTGTTGATCCATCAGAAGATATAAAAACCATCTCAGTGTAGTTTTACATCTCCTCTCTCAGGCTTCTCTCTGGAGCTCTAGTAACAACAGGTCGGTGAGCCAATCAGAAGAGAGGAGGCTCTGAGCCTCTCCTCTGATTGGCTGACTGTTTTCTGAGTGATCAATAAAAATAAAGCAGATTTCAGGTAAAAACACTCAGAGAAACCAAATCCTGCAAGGTTTGGATGGTGGGTCCAGGTGGGCGGGGCTTGGTGACTGCTTTGTTGTGACATCACAAAGTTCCAGAAGTCCTGACGGCTGGTTTTAAGGCTCAGTTTCTGAATACAGGCTGTGTGCATTTCTCTGTGGACTGAGGCTTTGATACTTTCACAGTATTAATATAGAAGCTAGAGCTGATCTATAATCACACTACACATGGACACAGACCTTTACACTGGAGGAGCTTTAAAGTGTAAAGTATAACACAGTGGAAGGAGGTCGGGGGTCAGAGGTCAGACCTCAGTAGGTCAGTCTGTGTATAAATAAAGTGTTTCAGCTGGTTTGTGAAGAATGAATTTTGATGATTGTTTGTCCTTGTTTCAGCAAACAGGAGCTCCTGACCATCTCCAATGTTCCTGTGGCAGACTGCCCCCCCTCTCCCCCCCGCACTGCACCTCCCACCATGAAGGTAACACACTCTCTTACACACACACGGACATGTGTGTGGTTGAAGTCTAATTACCAGCAGCAATAGTTTCAGCTGTTTGGATGTGACTCAGGTTGATTGTGCTGCCACCTGCTGGTGCGAAGGACGTCACAGCGTCTGAGAAATAAACCCACGTTCATTTATTAAACTCAAACCTTCATCCGAACCTCTGAAGTCCGAACCCTCAAACTGACCAGTGAAGTAAACATCAGAAACAAAACCTAACATGAGCTCATGTCTCTGTCTGCAGTCGGCTCATTTCTTCGACATGATGGATAAGATGGAGGTAAGAGTGTGTGTGTGTGTGTGTGTGTGTGTGTGGTCTGTATTTGGTATCTGGTTTATACTCTGGTTAATCTGGTGGTGGGTGGAGTCAGACTTTCTGTTATTGATCACTGAACGTGTGATTGGTACTGACAGTTATTGATCATTTGAGAGGAACAGCTCTGCGGCTCTGGAAGAAGTTCATGTCAGGGACATGAACAGAGCAGGTCTGGGGGGGGCGGGGAGATCCCAGGGCCCCGCCCCCACCAATGTTTATCCAGAAACTACGCAAGATCCTTCATCACCATGAACACACACTGTAGCTTATTTACACACACAGCGTGCAGCTGCCGCGAACACTCACCACAGCACCAAATATGGATCAATCCGCCGCTGAAAATAGTTCCCATCAAATGCACAATTTCCTTTTGTTCCTGAGCCATTTTTAAAAAGTGAAACTATGGGCGAGGTGAACATCGGTTCCTGCTGAGACCTGAGAGACTAACACTGTCTTCTGTCCCTGACACTGACGCAGCAGGTGCCCGAAGCTGCAGAGATGAAGACGATCCCTCAGAGACAGAAGGCACGTCCGTCCATCTGGTCCTCATGTCCATCCGCTCACACTGTTGTTCCTTCATTTCATTCATCTGCTGCTGCTGGATCAGAGCAGCGTGTGCACTGCTGTTTGTGACCAGCTCGTTTCATTAACTGATGTGTTTTAGATTGATGAACGTGGATTTTAGAGAAATTCATTTTATTTCTGAATGTGATGAATGAGGCTGTGACAGGGTCACATGGTTTATGATGGTCACAGATACATGTGTGTGTCACAACATGTGTGTGTCATGGTCAACGTCACCACTCATCACTTTATTCACCTGTGTGTGTGTGCGTGTGTGTGTGTGTGCGTGTGCATGTGTGCGCGTGTGTGTGTGTGTGTGTGTGCATGTGCATGTGTGCGTGTGTGTGTGTGTGTATTTCCCATGTGTAATGTCTTTGTCTTCCTCCTTCAGGACGACTACATTCCTTATCCGAGGATCGAGGAGGTGAGTCCGAACGTCGTCACAAACATCAGCAGCAGCTGATTCATTAACACACGGAGGGAAACCAGTGGGACGACAGTGAGAGACGGAGGCGTGGTCGATACCACACAACTCAACACGTCACATCACGTCAAGATACAAAACAATATGAAGCCGTACGATACAATTTATACAAGACGACATGATACGAAGTGATATGAAGTTATACCATATGACGATAGCGATACAATATGAAGCGACATGATACGATACAAGACGGCAACAATACGACACTGTGTGATTCCATACATTATGAAATGACACGATACAATGATATAAGGCGGCGATACAACACGATACGAAGCGATAAGAAAACACATGATAAGACTTTATGTATTACAGACATAAAAAATCCAAGCCATAACATTTTAAAGCAAATACACTTTTTTTCTAACAAGGTCACAAGTTGTTAAAACACATCACCACAAACCAAACAGGAAAACACCAAAGGACAGGTGAGGTTAAAGGTCACCTGTCACAGGTACCGGCTCCAACATGGTTAATATGAAGGATTTTTGCATAAAAAGGAATTTAATTTCTGTAGTTGACCTTCAGTCAAGTGTGAGTGAGGAAGGTCAAATACTCTACACAGAGAGAATCAGGAGACTGTGTGTGTGTGTGTGTGTGTGTGTGTGTGTGTGTGTGTGTGTGTGTGTGTGTGTGTGTGTGTGTGTGTGTGTGTGTGTGTGTTGCAGGTGTTGGAGAGGGGGGGGCCATACCCTCAGGTCATCCTGCCTGAGTTTGGAGGTTACTGGATCGAAGATCCCGAGGCCTCTCCTCCTGCTGTGCCTCCTCCCACCTGTCTGAAGAACAGGGGAGAGGGGGAGGAGGAGGAGGAGGAGGGGGGAGGTTTGAGAGGAATCGATGAGGTGGACACAGCCACAGGGGATTATGGGTACCGTCTGGAGGAGATCAATGAGGCTGCTCAGGCGTACAGGAAGCACTTCTTGGGCAGGGTGTGTTTATAGTCCATTTAGTTTCACCAGACAAACTGAGTGTGAAGATCCTCAGTGTCTCACAGAGATCTCACTCTGTCTGTGTCTCTGTCTGTGTCTCTGTCTGTGTCTGTGTCTCTGTCTGTGTCTCTGTCTCTGTCTGTGTCTCTGTCTGTGTCTCTGTCTGTGTCTCTGTCTCTGTCTGTGTCTCTGTCTCTGTCTGTGTCTGTGTCTCTGTCTGTGTCTCTGTCTGTGTCTCTGTCTGTGTCTCTGTCTGTGTCTGTGTCTCTGTCTGTGTCTCTGTCTGTGTCTCTGTCTCTGTCTCTGTCTGTGTCTCTGTCTGTGTCTCTGTCTGTGTCTCTGTCTCTGTCTGTGTCTCTGTCTGTGTCTGTGTCTCTGTCTGTGTCTCTGTTTCTGTCTGTGTCTCTGTCTGTGTCTCTGTCTGTGTCTGTGTCTCTGTCTGTGTCTCTGTCTGTGTCTCTGTCTCTGTCTGTGTCTCTGTCTGTGTCTCTGTCTCTGTCTCTGTCTGTGTCTCTGTCTGTGTCTCTGTCTCTGTCTCTGTCTGTGTCTCTGTCTGTGTCTGTGTCTCTGTCTGTGTCTCTGTCTCTGTCTGTGTCTCTGTCTGTGTCTCTGTCTCTGTCTCTGTCTCTGTCTGTGTCTCTGCTTGTGTCTCTGTCTGTGTCTCTGTCTGTGTCTCTGTCTCTGTCTCTCAGGAGCATTTAAACTTCTCCTGTTCAGCCAGCAGCCTGGGAAACCTGCTGCTTTCTGTGAGACACCAGGAGGAGAAGGAGCAGGAGCACCTCCATGTTATCATCAGGTACACACACACACACACACACACACACACACACACACACACACACACACCTATCTCAGCTGGCTCAGATGAGACAGTTTGTCTCTTGTGTCCCTGCAGGTCTCGAGTGAAGAGCGTCCACCACAGACTGTCACTGACAGAGCTGCCTGACATCCCCAGTGTACCAGAGCTCGCCAAGGTACACACACACACACACACACACACACACACACACACACACACACACACACACACACAATATAAGGTATATATATATATATATACATATATATGTAAGATTGATGATTTTAATGAAGCCACTGAATGTGTGTGCGTGTGTGTGTGTATGTGTGTGTGTGTGTGTGTGTGTGTGTAGCTGCTGTGTGACGAGGCAGCCGGTCTGCGGTTCAGTCCCGTCCTCTACCCGAAGGTGAGCTCCGTTGACAGCAGCAGGTTTTCTCCTCAGACCTGATCACGTTTCTCAAACCGTCTGTCCATCTGTCTCCAGGCGTCTCAGCTGATCGTCAGCTATGACGAGCACGACATCAACAACACCTTCAAGTTCGGAGTCATCTACCAGAGATTTGGACAGGTACGCACCTGGACTCTGACTCCTCCCACCTCTGTGTCGATTTCTCTCTGTAACGGTTGTAACAGAACATACAACGTGTGTTGTACCTGTGTGTTGTGAGTCTGACAGTTCACCTGTGCGTCAGGTGTCTGAGGAGGAGCTGTTCAGGAACAACGAGGAGACGCCGGCGTTCACAGAGTTTCTGCTGCTGCTGGGAGACACAGTGGAGCTGCAGGACTTCAAAGGGTCAGTCAATGAGAAAACTGTCCCCACAACATGTACAAGTATAACAACACAGGTACACAAGAGAGGGTTAAACCACAAACAACACAGACAAAGAAAACACTAATGATCAATATAAAATAAATAAATCTGCAATTAATTATTAAAAGAAAAAGATCCTTAAACACCCTCCGATGTAAATCAAGTGTTTCACCTCGTTAACGTCCTTATGATGTTTTTATATAACACAGACACATGATGATGAAATAATCATCAGCACCATGACTGAGTGTTTCCACCTTGACCTGCAGTGAAACAATCACAGTCTCATAAACACTCTAAATACACCGGAAACCTTGTCAGTACAGAGAGAGAGAGAGTTAGCATTAGCACAACTGCTAACACTGTGTCAGCCAATGGCAGTTACAGGCTAACAAACAACATAAACAAATAAATGATGCTAACTGTGCTAACGGTTCTGATCCGTCTGCAGCAGAAGCTGAGTAACTTTAACTGAGGACAGTTTGTGTTTTTAGCCTCACAGTTTCTCTCAGCTGCTGAACTGACAAACAGAAACAACAGAAGTCAGGAGGGAAGCCAACGGTTTTAAATGTAGGAAGGAGGCCTCCACTGTCAGTTTGACTGTCAGCGTTGGTTTGGACTGAACGTTTCTCTGTGGGAACAGAAGATGATCAACAGCAGGATAATACTGACTGCCCCTCCTCCCTGCGTGCAGGTTTCGGGGGGGTCTGGACGTGTCCCACGGTCAGACGGGTTCTCAGTCCGTCTACACCGTCCACAGACAGCAGGAGATCATGTTCCATGTCTCCACCAAACTGCCTTTCACTGAGGGAGACACACAGCAGGTAGACAGCAGCACACAACACATGACACAACACGACACAACACGACTCATCACAGTCCACAGCATGACGCAGCAAAACACACATGACACAACATGAAGAACAGCCTCAATGCAAGGCCTCACATGACCTGGCGTATAACACATGATACGACATCAAGATACAGTGTCATAGCCTTACATAAATGACGTGACGTGACGTGACGTGACGTGACGTGACGTGACGTGAAGAAGACAAGAAACAACAATCAAAGCTGGGACATAACAACATACAACACACAACATCACGTGACACGGGACGCTGTAACATGTGATACGACGACACATGACACAGGATGATGTCAGTGAAGTCAACAAAGTTCTTCTTCAGCTTCAGAGGAAACGTCACATAGGAAATGACATCGTGGCTGTGGTGTTTCAAGAAGAGGCCACGCCCTTCGTCCCTGACATGATCGCCTCCAACTTCCTGCACGCCTTCATCCTGGTGCAGGTGGAGGAGCCCTGCTCCAATAACACCACCTACAAGGTACAGCTGACAACAAACATGTTCCCCCATCTTCTCCAACTTTTATCAAATATATAACGTATTTCCTGTTTTTCTTTGAATGTTGTTTTCAATGTGAGGAAGAACTCAGTTTCCCATGATTCACAGCGTTGTCAGACTGCTGAGACAAAAATGAAATCAGAAGTTAGCTTGACATGTTAACAGTTAATTGTCCTGTTGATATCAGAACAATGACACCAGAGGTACAAAACAAACCAGATCACTTTAATGCTCATGTTTCACTAACTTGTGATTGACAGGTGTCTGTCACCGCGCGAGAAGACGTTCCTCCGTTTGGCCCGCCCCTCCCAAATCCAGCCATCTTTAAGAAGGTGGGACAGAGCTGTTGTTGTCTGGTAGAACATGACGTGAAACACGACAGAGAACATTTGATAATACGAACTCGATCTAATTTCTGAGTTTAATGTTTATTTCAGGGTCCAGGGTTCAGAGAGTTTCTTCTCACTAAGCTCATCAACGCAGAGCTGGCCTGTTATAAGAGCGACCGCTTCGCCCGGCTGGAGGTAAAAACACATGAATGACTCAGACTGTCTGATGTTTCTACAACATTTGATAAAGAATTGTTTCCATTGATCTTCTGTGATTAACAGCCTGTGGAGTTCCACAGGGCTCCGTTTTAGATCATCTGTTGTTTCCTATTGCTGCTCCTGGATCAGGTGGTTCACACAGGAGACCCAGGTCCAGCTGCAGGGTCAGAACCCACCAGCTGATCCAGGTTCAGTAGCGACAGAATCCCTCTAAAAGTAAGTGTGTGTTTGTTCAGGAGCGGACCCGGGCGGCGCTGCTGGACAGCCTCCATGACGAGCTGCACAGACGCTCCCAGAGCATGCTGGGATTGACATCAGGCCTGGAGGAGGAGGGTCGATCTGAGAATGGACACGCCCACGGAGGACTGCTGGAGTCCATCAAGGTCAGAGTTTTCTTTCTTTCTTTCTTTCTTTCTTTCTTTCCTTCACAGGGTCATGATTTAACCTCTTAAATTACACTGCGATAATGATTTTGTTGTTTGTTGCTGTTTTTGTTTGTTGTTGCTGTTGTTTTTTGTTGTTTGTTGTTGTTGTTGTTGTTGTGTTGTTTCTTCCGTAGCGATGATGTGATGATGATGAAGGAATCTCTGCAGACACCGGCTCAGTTGTATATAAAAAAGTTTATTACAAAGAGGCACAGCATCATTTGACAAGCATCAAAACAGCCTGTGAGAGGACCCAAAGCCAAAAAGGATCTTCTCCTGTTTTTCCCCAAAACCATACAATTTATAGGCTGAATAACCTCTAGATACATATTCATGACATAGCTAAATCCTAATAACTTATAGAAACACAGAGCCAACATTTATGTCCAAACATGGTCATTCTATATGCAGTTAGAAGATACCATAAATCTTGTTAGGATATACAAAGGTCAGCTTCTAGGAATGTTTTTGGAGACCAGAGCGGAGGGGGTGCTCTCCCTCCTCCGGCGCCTTCCTTTCCTTGACTCACAAATCAGCTAAGACACCACAGTTGGTTAGTTGTTGATTGTGCTTCTGGTTTTCACTACCACCTCTTTTATCCATCTCAGAGGGCAATGCGAGGACGGAGCGTCTCCATGGAGACCATGTCGCGGGGTGGGGCAGGTCTGCCCACAAGCCTGAGTGGGGGGGGTCTGGCACACATCAGTGCAGAGGTCAGAGTTGTCTGTTTATTCTGTGTGTGTGTGTGTGTGTGTGTGTGTGTGTGTGTGTGTGTGTGTGTGTGTGTGTGTGTGTGTGTGTGTGTGTGTGTTTGTTAACAGCTGTGTTCTGTGTGATTGTCAGTATAACATCAGATCTCCTGTGAAGAGACGTTCGGGACTCTTCCCTCGTCTGCTGAGTGTCGACAGTCAGACAGAGAGACACACTCAGAGGAGGTAAGTCAGACAGACACACGTCATGTGACTGAGATACGTCATGTGACTGTTTAACCTGTTTCTCTCCCTCAGTCTCCTCAGTGAGCAGAGGAGCTTCGACAGCTGCCAGCCCACACTGGAGGTGAGGTCAGAGCAGCCGTCCAATCCCAGCTCCCCAGAGGCGGGACAACGGGACAGGTGAGTGTGACTGGGCTCTCTGATTTCTTTTTCTTTCTTTCTTTCTTTCTTTCTTTCTTTCTTTCTTTCTTTCTTTCTTTCTTTCTTTCTCTCGTTCTCTCTGGTGTATTCTTATTGTTGGTGGGAGACACTGAGGAACAGTGTGGCAGCGATCAGCTGATGTTCTCTGACCTGCAGGATCCACATGAGGAAGGACAGCAGTAAGATTTCCAGATCCACGTCCAGCAGCTGCAGCTTCAGCGTCGCCACTGACGACACTCACCTGGTGAGAGACGCAGCTTCAGATACTCACCATCAATAAACACCTGGTACAGTCTGTACAACTCTCTCTCTCTCTCTCTCTCTCTCTCTCTCTCTCTCTCTCTCTCTCTCTATCTCTCTCTCTCTTTTCAGCCCACTCAGGCTGCAGCGGTCGAGGGTCAAAGTTCAAGTCCGCTGATTGTGTGTCGCAGCCCCACAGGTTCAGTGAGACGCATCACACACTCAGTCCAGTGTCTATGTCTCTCTCTCTCTCTCTCTCTCTCTCTCTCACTGTGACTTCATGTCTTTTCACTTTCAGAGACCAAGAATAAAAACTCTCCCAGATCCAACCTCAAGTTCCGCTTCGACAAGCTGAGCCACTCTGCTGCGGTAAGTGTGTGTGTGTGTGTGTGTAACAGATTCTCTTCATTTCATGTCAGATGTAACTGTTTTTACAAGCTTCCCCGAGCCTCTCTTCTGATTGGCTGACTGTTTTCTGAGTGATCCAATAAAAATATAGCAGATTTCAGGTAAAAACACTCAGAGAAACCAAATCCTGCAAGGTTTGGATGGTGGGTCCAGGTGGGCGGGGCTTGGTGACTGCTTTGTTGTGACATCACAAAGTTCCAGAAGTCCTGACGGCTGGTTTTAAGGCTCAGTTTCTGAATACAGGCTGTGTGCATTTCTCTGTGGACTGAGGCTTTGATACTTTCACAGTATTAATATAGAAGCTAGAGCTGATCTATAATCACACTACACATGGACACAGACCTTTACACTGGAGGAGCTTTAAGACTCGTCATAGCTGTTTAAACCGAGATGGCAGGAACGTTAACGTTAACCACTGTGGCCTTTGATGAGGAGGGGGCGTGGCTTACAACTGTGTGAAGACTAAATTACAAAGAAGAAACAGCTGGAAATGATTTTAGTTTGAATGTTTGTGCCACTTTATTTCCTCCCTTTTCTATCATTTATACTTTATACTGAATGAATGAATCTGAACAGGATCTTCTGCAGGGATGAGTCACAGTCTGAGGTGATGTGGGATCTGAGTCCTGTGAATCTTAAAGAAGCTGCTGGAAGAGAATCTCTATATGTTTATATATGAATCCACATGTCTGAACACAGCACACAATAACAGGACCACGAATCAGACAGGATCCCGTCATACACTCTCCTCACCTGACAGACAGGTGTTATCAGCTGAGCTGCTCTCAGACCTGTGACGTGTCTCTGATCAACCAGTGTCTGACTCTGTCTCTTGTGTCTGTCCTCAGCAGGGACATTAGACTGTGAAGACAGCTGTGGAGGTACGTCCTGTCCTGTGTGTCTGTGAAGATGCATGAACGACACTGACTCACGATCAGAAATATAATAACAGTTCATAGATGGAGCACAGAAACAAAAGGCATGGTGGACAGACAGGCAGAGCAGTTTGCCCTGACTCATGTCTGTCAGGTGACACACAGGCTGGTGAAGGTTGCCAGGTCTGTTTCCCTCCTGTTGAAGTGATACTTCCTGTAGCAGAGATACCTGGTGAGGGAGGAGATCAGGTGAAGCAGATCAGAGGACGACAGGTTCAGGTCAGATTTTCATTACACTTAAAAAGAGCAAGTTCACTTTAGCTGCCATTTTAAGTTGGAGCGACTTTATTAAAATTAAGAAGTGACATAACTTCAAACTAATAGTTATATTTACTTAGTTTTTTCAAGGCAAGTTTTTCAAAGTAAGATCAACTTGAGGGAAACAGACACAACAGCAGCCTGAGAGGAAAACCTGCAGACAAGACTCAGGGTGAAGAGCCGCAGGCTTCATGTAAACCTGAACACTCAGGAACACCTGGAGGGGAATCTCTTCATGTTCAGCACAAACATTCACCTGGACTCAAGGAGGAACTGATCAGATTTTGGCCGTCAAAGGTCAAAGGTCATATTCTAGTTTTTCTGGTAATATTTGTTTATTTCCTCTTAATGTATAAAAACACAAAGACCAAAGCACAGAGCTGTTTGCAGTGAACAGGTAAATCCAGGTGTGTTACTGCGTTAACAACACACAGGTGAACACACTGCTCTACACTGTCCCCTGTGGTGAAACTGTGTCACAGCAGCTGACGTTTAAATGCTCAATCTGAAACCTGAACAAGGTTGTTGTTGTTGTTGTTGTTGTTGTTGTTGTTGTTGTTGTTGTTGTTGTTGTTTGATCTTTGATTCTGTTTTTAATCTGTTTTGTTTCCTTTTAAATTTCCAGATTAACAACAAAGAAGTTCAGACAAACATCAGAGGAGGAGAAGTCTAATCTGAACACACACACACACACACACACACACACACACACACACACACACACACTTAGGTTAAAAAGGGAAAACACTTCAACATTCCTCCTTAATGCTGCGTCTCTTCAGACTGTGACAGAGTGATCAGCCTCGTTATCAGCTTCACTAATTAATGTTGATTGTGTGACGATGTCGAGGACACGCCGACATGAACCGTGTTGGTGTGTCTGTTCTCTGACAAAGATAGTTCATGAGGGAAAAGAGGCGTCACTCTGTAACACCATTGTACAGTGTTTCTCCATCAGAGTGAGACCTCCTCTCTCCACATCACAGCCACATTCATTAATAGTCCTGACCCTGACCCTGACCCTGACCCTGACCCTGACCCTGACCCTGACCCTGACCCTGACCCTGATCCTGACCCTGACCCTGACCCTGACCCTGACCCTGACCCTGATCCTGATCCTGAGTCCTTCTTCACGGTGTACCTGCTGATAACAGCTGTAGAATCTGAAGGTTCTGATCCAAAACTGATGAGCTGATCAGTTTAAATTATTGATCTGCAGGCTGTGGCGACAGGAAGTGATCCTCTAGAGAGAGGAGGTCCCACTCTGACTGTGTCACAGAGTCGAGCTTCTTCCCCGAACAGACACACAAACTGACAACAGACAGGCGTCATGTGATGAACATGTGATGAACACGTGTTGGCATGAACACAGCCACCAGAGCTCCAGCTGTTTACACAAAGCCTGCAGTCACATGACCCCTCAGGTTCAGACCACACTCTGATCCTGAGGCTGCTGACGGACATGGTTTCCCACAATGCACCACACACAGATGTGTAAAGATAAATAAAAATAAATGATGGTGAGACTGAGCAGGTCAGAAACAGTTCCTTTAAATAATTCATATTATCAAACTTTTTTCTGTCAGTCGATTATTGATTAATCACCTGATCACGTGTGCTCCAGAGCACTGGTTGTTGTTATGGGGAGGTAACGCCGGGGGCCAGTAGGGGCCCTCAGGAGGTTGATCAGCTCATGATGAGTGTGTGGTGTTGAGGTGGGGTCAGGTGGAGTCATACACGTTGTTATCATACACAGAGCATTTCCTGTTGGTGTCATATTGATCAGGAACTCTGAGCAGAGCTGAGACCAGGATCAGAGACTGGAGCTGTGTCCCAGTTCAGGGTCCACATCCTGGTCCTTCGTAGATCGAGAGGACCGAACCGAAGTGGGACGGTCTGGTCTACGGAGCCTAGCAACCATGACAACACTTGTGACAAAACCTGAGGTTTCAAGGTCCTTGGTTTGAAGAGTTAGCTGTTGAAATGAATCTTGGGACATGTTGGACCATGAGGGATCCACCTGTTGGCGTTTTCAAGGAGCCTCTGAAGTGGGATGCTCGAGTCTCGTTGGGTTCCGTCTTCAGATGCAGACCCTGAACTATGACACAGCTCCGGCCTCAGAAACACTTCCTGTTACCAACACAGATCAGGTTGATGGAGCAGCTGAACGACCTGCAGCTTCTCCAGGTCACTGATGATGTCTTTGTGTTGTTGTGGGCTGATCACGTCCATGTAGTTTCTTCTTCTCTGTCCCTGAGAGCTGCACGTGGCGTCGGTACACTTCATCGCTCAGTTACTGTCATCACAGATCAGATAGACCTGAGTTACGTTCACATCACATGAACTGTGACACTGTGTTAAGAAGAAGCTGTTTGATGCAAAAACCGACAGAAACTGACAACTGATGTATGTTTTGCACTAAAATGAATCTTCCTCTGTGGATGTTAAATGTACATGAACACTGACTCTGTACAGACTGAACTGTCACTGTCTCGATTGCACGGAAAGCACAAACTGTTCCTCTCCTCGCTCCGACTTCAGGTGTAAATCTCTTTTTCTGTGTCTTCAGATTTTTTGCAAAATAAGAGTAATAATTTATTTTGAAAGGGGCTGATGAGAGGGAGGAAGTAGCATAAATACAAAGATGTCTGTGTGTTTATATTTAATGTTTCTGCATCATGATGGAAATCTGAGGTTTCTGTGATTCTCACATGAAAATCTGACGTATTAAAGTTTCTGCAGAATGGACTGGTTCTCTCTTCTCTGTGTGTGTGTGTGTGTGTGTGTGTGTGTGTGTGTGTGTGTGTGTGTGTGTGTGTGTGTGTTTCTGTTGTAGGCTGATGATAAAGATGCATCAGGTTGTGTTGTCAACACTGATGGAAAGTGAAGACAGAGTCATCACATCACATCAGTGATGTCTCTTCTTCTATGGTAGTATACTGTCCCCCTCCAGCTGCAGATCACCTGCTGAGGCTGCGCATCACCTGATTGGACATCGTCTTAGCGTACTGGATGATGATGTCACCGTACAGCTGGGCCACTCTACACTACACTCTGTAATATAATATAATATAATATAATACAATAATAATATAATAATATAATGTAATTTAATATAACATAATATATTGTAATATAACAGCTTAATGTAATGCAATATAATATAACGATAGAATTTATTATTTATATTTGTTATTTTATTTCATTATAATTGTATATTTATGAAGGCGACTGGACACGTTTTCTCTTCTTCACTTCCTGTTTGTCGTGGATGTCTTCTTCTTCTTCTCTCTCACACCGTCGCTCCTCTCTGCTCATAATGAGAACATTACTGCCCTCAAATGAGTCTTCCTTGTCCCTTACGTGCAGGTGAACTGAAGTTCACTCCCTCCAGGTGAACCTCAAGTTCCTCGGGGCGTCCTCTTGTGGACACCTGGACCACCTCCTCCCTCCTCTCTCCCTGAACTTCCTGTCTCTACTGGTTCTATCAAATAAAGGAATAAAATGGACCCCAAAAAAATAGTTTCAGGTTCTTGAAGTTCACTCCTCCCAAGTGAACTTCAAGAACCGACTTTATTTTCCTAATATTATAACTATTCCCGAAATTTACTTTTACTTGTAAATAAGTGTTTTTGTGCTTTTACTTCTAAAGGATCTGAATACTTCCTCCACCACTGGGTGGCACTAGTGCTCTGGTGTGACGGTTTTCTCCACCAACGAAGAAGAGGCGGGAGGACAGAGAACCGTTGCCGGGTTAGGGGGAAGTAGCAGCAGCAGGCGTTGTTCGCAGGTAGCGCCATGGCGGCCGTTCATAGTTTACGGGTGTCTGTGAAATCAGACAGCGGCTCGGACCGCTCGGACTCGGACTCAGACTCCGAGTCGGACAGAGATGCCCGCGAGGCCGAACCGATGGAGGTGGAGGAGGGAGAGCTGGATCTGGAGGCCGAGGACATCTCCGTTAACCGCTCCCTGAAGGAGCTGGTGCCGGTAAGTGCCCCGAACTAGGCCCTGTCAGCCCGGGGACTGGCGTCTGCTCTGGCCGGCGGATCCGCTGGAAGTGACGGTGTGTGGTAACTTGGACTCCCGGCTCCGTGTCCGGGGAGCAGTTGGTGAGCACCGCGGCGGTTACGGTGCAACGGCTGACCATTAGCTGCTTGTGACACGGACTAGTTTTAGTTTGTGGCGCCATTGTTCCGCAGCTGGAGTTTGAACGTTTGTTTTTTCACTCACTTGTTGCTGGTCGCCTCCTCACGTGCACCATCAAACCCCCGTTAGTAAACTGGAAATTTAACGTTATTTACCGGGGACTGCGTCGGTTGGACACGATTTAAAACCTTTCAACGTTTCTGATACAAACACAGTCACTTATCAATTCGGCTTATTAATAATCAACCACTTTAGTTAAATTATTATTTTAGCTGTAATTCCTGTGTTGTTGCTTCCATGATAATCTTCCCGTTAACAGACAGTGAACCAGGGGAATAGAGACAGTGAGCCCGGGGCCCCAACATGAGGAGGCCCCTCACTAAGCCTGGAATTAAACGTTAGTTTCTAACTTTAGTTTTCAGTATTGTAATTTATCTACAGCTGTTGGCTGAACACATCTGACAGACAACACAACAGCCACATCGCTGGTGTAAGTGTTTTACGATATTATATCATTTAATGCCTGTACTGAACAATGTTTCTTAAGTTTTAATCTGAAACATGATCAGGTTACTGCAGTGTTTTCATCAGGTTACTTCAGTGTTTTCTTCAGGTTACTTCAGTGTTTTCATCAGGTTACTTCAGTGTTTTCATCAGGTTACTTCAGTGTTTTCATCAGGTTACTGCAGTGTTTTCTTCAGGTTACTGCAGTGTTTTCATCAGGTTACTGCAGTGTTTTCATCAGGTTACTGCAGTGTTTTCTTCAGGTTACTTAAGTGTTTTCATCAGGTTACTTCAGTGTTTTCTTCAGGTTACTTAAGTGTTTTCATCAGGTTACTTAAGTGTTTTCATCAAACAGTACTGATGTAAATGAATCTTCAGCAGCATCAGGAGGTTTAATGACTCAGACTGATATTAGTGATCTTCTCAACCTGTCAACCAGAGTCATTCAGTGTGAGAGTGCGAGCAGCTTCTCATCCCGAGTTTTCAGGTTAATGCTGCAGCTATATTTCCTGTAAATCTGTGGATTGTGCTGAAACACACTGAGATCCAGGGTATGTGTGTTCACTATTCTGCCCTGACAGTCAGATTAGAATTAAAATGGCAGATGCTTGAATAGGAGTATTATTATGTAGGAGAAATCAGTGAAAGCTAGCGTCAGGTTCTCTGGTGTTGTGGAGGTTTTATGTCCAACTTCAGCTGTTAAACCCATTATTAGACCTTTTATATGTCTTGTTTATTTATTTAATTCTTTCATCCTACAAAAATGTTCTCCATGACGTCTTTGTGTTGCCCACCCACCGTCATGTGGACGCCTCTCTGTTTGAGAGTGGGGGCGTTCAGAGAGCAGAGACTGAGGAGTGAGGATGTGAAGCGTCTGAGCTGCTGGATTTTGTTTTGCAGGATACGAGCCGGAGGTACGAGAACAAAGCCGGAGCCTTCATCACCGGGATCGATGTCAACTCAAAGGTACAACACCTGCACTGACAGACACCCACAGGGCTCCGTCCGTCATACCTGGATTTACTCAGTCCGGCACAGCAGCAAGTGGATCTGATGGATATTTAAACAGTTTCTCTATGAAGAAGTCTGAACAAACAGTTAGAGGCTGATGAGACTGAGAGACTGTTTTTATCTTTCCCCTTAAATCTCATTTTAACACCTGGACTTACCTGCAGGATTTATGACATCACAACTAGCCTGGAGCCATTCAGACTCCAGTATGAAACATGAAGCCTTCAGGTCGAAACAACTCGTTTATTGCTCTTAAAAGAATTTAATTTAAAGAGTTTTAATGAGGTGATTGAAATATTCGGAGACAAATTATTTTTCAAAGTAAAACCCCAGATAAAAGTAAAAACCTTGTCTTTTACTCACAAACTTTATGATGTGAAAAGTTGGTTCTGATCCTCCTTGACCACACTACAGAAACATTTTAGCATTTTAGCTTAGCCTGCGCCAGTGACTGTCAGAGCAGCCATTTTGTTTTCAGGTCGTCCGTCCGTCTCATTCTCCCGGACACGTTGTCTCAATTATGACAAAATGTCACACAAATGGTTCATATTTAATATTTTCTATGACTCTAGCCTGAGTGGCGGTGATTCTACTTTAGTCTTTTACCAGCTGCAAACAACCAGATTAAATCACATTAGAGTGAACATCTTCACTGTTGAACAGCTCTGGTCTGAGGTCTGTGACGTTCCTCGCCCACCAGCAGCACAACGTCTCTCAGACTGTTTCCTGTTACTGTCTTTATTCATTATAAATTATCAGATTGTTTTTTATTAATGCTGCAGGATGAAGGTGATGTAGGGTTAATCTATATCTCTGATTGGTTAATGCTTCTCCGATCAGTCATGTGATCAGTCAGTGTGTGTGTGTTTTTAATCAGGAGGCGATCGAGAGAAAAGAGAAGCGAGCGAGACGTTTCCATTTCCACGTGGAGGAGAGCGTCGGACAGAGGAACGTTTTTCTGGATAAAGACACCATGAAGAAAGGTAAGAGGAGGAGCTACGCCCTCCTCACCTGCTCCTCACCTGCTCATGAGATTAACTGGGTTTCCATCCAATTTAAAACCCTCAGAAGAAAAAGTAAAAGTCTGTCTCGTCCTCTGAACGAGTGGACTGAGTGATGGAGGTAAACAGCTGCTGGAGCTGATTCTCCAGGTGCTGACATTAAACCACTGAAGAGGAAGAAGAAGAAGAAGAGGTCATTAACAGATCCAGTCAAAGCTGAGGCCAGTGGAACAAAGCACCTTAAGTTTTCTACTTAAGTATAAGGTTTCCTTAGTTACAGAAATAAGTAATTTACAGCAGTGAAAGAGCTTTGATCTGTAATCTGTGATGTGAAATCAGTTCCCCGTCGTTAAGGGTCCACTGTGTTCTCCCTCTCTCCTTGGGACGAATTCATTTTCTTCATTAATCTCATTAAACTCAGAAGGTCAGACGGAGTCACATGCACCTTTAGAGTTTTTCCTTAGTTCGGTCACTAAGGTCTTTTGTGCGATGGTTTAACTCTAAGTGGTTCCTTAAGTATTGGACCGAGATAAGGAGAAAACAATATATTTAAGGGAAACATTTTAAGGAAACATTAAGTCAGACAGAGGAAAGTCTTAACTTGAGGTGTTTTGTGCAGCTGGCCCCAGATGTTGTGTTGGGTTCATGTTTTGAGAGTGAGGTGGACAGGTGGATCAGTTCACAGGTGTTAACAACAGTCCGACTCTGTTGTGTGTTTGTTGAACCTGTTGTTGTCTTCTTCTGTGGTGCTCAGCCATCCCCAGACTGCGCATGGAGGCGATCCACGTGACGGGCGTGGATGACATGAGCACACAGGACGTGTTCGGCTACTTCAAGGAGTATCCTCCAGCTCACATCGAGTGGATCGACGACACGTCCTGTGAGCGCACGCACACACACGCACACACACACATACACACACACACTTATACACACTTATACACACACACACTTATACACACACACACACGCATACACACACACACTTATACACACGCACACTCATACACACATACACACACACTTATACACACACACGCATGCACACACACACGCATACACACACACACACACACACATACACACACACACTTATACACACACGCACACTCACACACACATACACACATACACACACACGCATGCACACACACACACGCATGCACACATACATACACACACTTATACACACACACACGCATGCACACACACACACTTATACACACACACACATACACACACACGCATGCACACACACGCATGCACACACACGCACGCACACACACATACACACACACACTTATACACACACACACATGCACACACAAACGCGCACATGCACACACCTACATACACACACATACTCAGTCAGTCAGTTATCAGTCCTGTGTGTCTGAACACCACCTGGTCGTTTCCTAGGTAATGTGGTTTGGCTGGATGACGACACGTCCATCCGAGCCCTCATCAACTCCAGCCACATGCCCGACCCGGAGGAGGCTGTTACCACGGAGACGGAGGGCTGCAGCCAGCCGGGCGAACAGAGCAAAGGTCAGCGTGTGAACGGAGAAGCGCTCTGCAGCGTCTCAGAGGAACGACACTGACGCGTGTTTTACACCTCACAGGTCGGCGAAGTCAAGGGTCAGACGAAGAGGAAGAGGGCGAGGTGGACGAGGAGGAAACAGCGAAGAAGAGCAGCGAGGAGATCGAAGGGAAAGACAGCGATGGAGAAGTGGAGCAGAAGAGGAAGGTGGAGGGTGGACAGGTAGAGCAGAGCGTTTCTGATACAGAAACTGATCAGGTTTATTGATCAGTGATGACATCAACAGGTGTGTGTGTGTGTGTCTCTCTCTCAGGTGGACGACCTGTCGCGGGCAGAGAGAGAGTCTCTTCTGAGGAACGACCTGCGGCCGGTGATCAAACCCTTCAAAGGAAACAAACTCTTCCTGCGCTTCGCCACACAAGGTCTCTCTCTCTCTCTCACACACACACACACACACTCTCTCTCTCTCTCTCTAAGCTGTGATGCGTTCACAGGGTTTTGTGATGAAATCCTTTGCTTGGTCAGGTGTTATGTCTGAACTGTTAGTCAGCTGATCTCTTCAGGAAACTGGTGACATCACAACGTGTGTGTGTGTGTGTGTGTGTGTGTGTGTGTGTGTGTGTGTAGATGATAAGAAGGAGCTGGGCGCCGCTCGCCGCAGCAGATACTACATGAAGTACGGGAACCCGAACTACGGAGGCATGAAGGGAATCCTCAGCAACTCCTGGTCAGACTCCAGCTGTTCACTCAGTCACATCACGGCCAGATGTTTATTGATTAATCAATATCAGAATATCAGGAACACTGACATATGAAGGTTCTAAATGATGTTTTTTCTTTGACATGACAACGTGTCGTTTCTTCTTCTTTGGCTTGAATGAGAACTGTTTGAAGAAAGGCGTGGTCAGTCTGAGAGTCGGCCCTCATGTGTTCTGCTCTCTGCTCAGGAAGAGGAGGTACCACAACCGGCGGATCCAACGAGACGTCATCAAGAGCAAAAAGCCTCTGATCGGAGACAGCATGGGACACACGCCGCCGTACACTCACCGCCACTCCGGTAAGAACTCGGACAGGAAAACCAGGTTCAGGATCTGAGTCCGGCCCGAGTCCGGCCTGACAGGTTCAAGACCAAACTGCTGCAGCAGAGGAAGTGATTAGTCAGCTGATTGATTGGTTGATTAATAGAAAACTAGAAATAGAAATTAAATAGATTTAGATAAATGTATTTATCATATTTTTTTTATCGGGATCAAAGTAAATACGTTCAGTGATACAACAGCTGTTCAGCTGATGCTGTCATTTCAACTGGATCCATATTGTTTATTATTTGTGATTTCCTGGTTTTGTTGACAGGAAGTGAGGTCATGATGAGAAGTGTAGAGACTGAATCTTCTTCTTCTTCTCTCTCAGCTGACCTGGTTAACCTGCCAGAGGAGCCAATCAAGGAGGAGGAGGAGGAGGAGGAGGAGGAGGGTGATGAGGACATGGACTCTGACGACAGGGTGGTGGAGTACAGGGAGCGAGGTGAAAGGGGCGGAGGTGGAGGCGGCAGCTCGCGCTCACTGGGGGCGGGGCTCCGCAGCCGGGCTGAGCGCTCTCCGTCCCCCTGGTCGGAGTCGGACGAGATGGACTACGACCTGGAGCTGAAGATGATCTCCACGCCATCACCGAAGAAGAGCAAGAAGATGACGATGTACGCTGATGAGCTGGAGACTCACCTGAAGAGCATCAGGTCAGAGCCGCCATCTGTCCTCACCTGTCCTCACCTGTCCTATCCTCTCCTCACCTGTCCTCACCTGACTCCACCTGTGTGTTGAGGTGTGTCTTTGTGTCTTGAGCAGGAACCGGATCGGGGGGTCGGGATCACAGAGCAGGGCCAAATCGCCGTCACCCACCAAGGTCACGGACGTGCGGCAGCTGCTGGAGGAGAAAAGACAGGGACTGTCTCAGCACAGATCGTCCCCCCCGGCGGCCAGCGGCGGGAAAACAGGTGCGCAGGTGTTAAAGTGACAGGTGTGATATTTCAGTGCGACTGTACCAGCTGATCAGCGTTGATTCTGTGTCTGCAGACGTGCGGCAGAGGCTGGGGAAGAGACGCTACTCCCCCGACAGACAACGCTCCCCCTCCCCCGTCTCCCCCAGAGAGACTCCCCCAGTCAGAGAACCAATCAGAGATGTTCATCGCAGACTGGGCGTGGCCAGTCAAGACAACAGAGGCCTCTACTCCAACTCATCCAAAGACAGAAAGACAGGTATGGAGGGAGGGGTCAGTGTTTCCTCAGGAGTTCCTGATGTGACACACAGATAATGTTTGTGTTTGTGTTGTTTAAACCCCGCCCCCAGGCGGCCTGTGGAGCAGACTCGGCTCTAGCGACGACAGCAGCTCCGGACGTCACGACCGCAGACCGAGCGGCCGTTCGTCAGGCCTGTTCTCCTCCTCCTCCTCATCAGGGCGGGGCGACGCCGGCGGCAGCAGCGATGCCGCCGGCAGCGGCAGCAGCAGGAGGAGACGAGGCAACGGGGAGGAGGGAGAGGAGGAGGAGGAGGAGGAAGACGACTCGACGCTGCAGAGGATGTGGGGCGCCATGATCAAACAGAAACAGGATTTGTCCCACAAGATGAAGAAGAGCCGACTGGACAACCTGCCGTCACTGCAGATCGAGATCAGCCGCGACAGCAGCGACGAGTCCGACGCCTGAAACTGGACCGGGGGGGGGGGGGGGGGGGACCAAAACCTCTGAACTCCACATCACACATTTCCTCTGAGTACCGAACATTAGAGACATGAAGCTGTCAGAGCAGATCGGAGGCCAGTGTGGTCACGGGAGCCGCTGCAGTCCAGGTAGGGATAACTGAGCAGGGCCCCTGGGCTGAGGCCCCTGGGTGGGGGGCCCCTGTTCAAAGTGACTGTTAACAATGCTGTCAGTCAGCAGTAGGAAAGTCCTGATCCAGAGTCTTTTAATGTTGAGAATCTGAAGATTTCACTGCTCATGAAAGTGTGAAAAACCATTTGATTGGACCAATGAGAGACTTCAAACCTGGACCTGGACCTGGACCTGGACCTGGACCTGGACCTACAGTCACTGGACTCTGATGGAAACAGATCAGTTCTGTTGTTGTCACAGCTGAGAGTAGAAATCCAGCTGCTGCTCAGATCAGCTGATCCATGTTGACTGTCAGGTCTGACGGCAGCTTCCTGTATTAAACCATCAGCTGATCTCATGTCAGTTCATATCAGATCAACAGACAGAACCAGGACCTCCAGTATCTGGATCAAGCAGCTGGTGAGGGATCAGACTCTGGATCAGGATTTACCTACAAAATGTTACTGAAAGAAAAACAACTACAGATGATTCTCCTGTGTGGGCGGGGCCAGGGACCTTTTACGCGTCTGTGTCGTGGGGGGGGGGGGGGGGGGGGGTTTTTT
>NW_019177182.1:576258-576398 GCF_002260705.1 Seriola dumerili | reverse complement strand
GGGGGGGGTGTATTGTCTCCAGTTGATATATTAAATCTGTGTTGCATCATGGGAGAATCTTCTCCTCTCACCTGGCCACCTGCTGTCCGTCATCAGTGGATCATTCCTGCGTCACTGCAGAGATGCCCCCCCCCCCCCCC
>NW_019177182.1:531956-576225 GCF_002260705.1 Seriola dumerili | reverse complement strand
GGGGGGGGGGGGGGGTGTTCCTGTCACAGCTGATGAAACAGACTCAGAGAAAAAAGAGACAAAGACGTGATGTGTCGGAGGATCGTCGTCATAAATGTGGAACATTTTCTTACATTTTTTTAATCATCATCATCTGTGTTATTGAGCGTCGTCCATGTTCTTCATCACTGACGGACGCTGCCTGTCAAACATCCTGCAGTATGACTCGTTACATGATCTGTTTCTTTCTTTTCCTGTCGTCGTTCGTTTTTTTTTTTTTATGGGGGGCCACAGCGACTGTCGTCCAGTCAGTGACATCACACTGCTGGTTATGGATTCAAATATTAAAATGTTGGCTTGTACTTTATTTGACTAAATGGATTTCTCTGTTGATTCATGAGAAACGTGACGGTGAAACTTTGTCCTCAGGCAGCAAACGTGTTGAATCTTCATAAAATGGATTTAAATTAAAGGTTGTTTTCATCATCCACTAACTTGCAGATGATTTTCAGTTATTGATCTGAAACGATGTGGAGGAAAAATATTAACGCATTTCCTTCATTTCATATTTTAATAGACATTAAAGATAAGCATTGCAGAAAATTTATAAACTAATGATTAATAAATACTTCAGATTTAAAAATGGATTTACAAAAACGGCATGAAACTCATAAAAAAAATTAGAAATTCATTTTATTTATTCATGAATAAATAATAGAAAAAAAAAACATTTGAAAATGCAATTTGAATTTCCATTTCCAGCTGCTTTTCGTATTAGCTAATCGATTAGCTTAGTCATTTAGCTTCTCCTGTTAGCCTCTCTGTGATACTCTGGGCCACAGCTGGTAAAAGGAAATGGAAATTGAAGAGGGAATCCAGGAATGTGTTCTCATTTTTTAAAATGTTTTTAAAATTCTATTATTTATAGAATGTGTGACATCACTGCTCCTCCATGAAACGATGTGTCTGCTGCTTTTTCACAGCTCGTTGGATTTAAAAATGAAATGTTGAAATTAAAAATCTAGGATGTAACTCAGTGAAACTGCTCTCCACAGTTCAGGATGAGGAGCTGCAGTCATTGTATTTAATATTTAATATGTATTAATAATGAAAGTAAACTGTTGATTATTTTCTCTGGATATAAAATGAAAAAGAAAAGAGGGAAAAAACAAACAAAAGGAAAGTTTGAGTGTGGACCTAGTTAAAGTTCAGAAAGGAAGGAGTCAATCAGGGGAGGTGATAAATTAACAATGTGTTTTACTTTATATAAAATCGTGAAAACACCTGTTTGTTTTTTTTTGTTTTTTTGTCCAAAATTCAGAAATACTCAGTTTACAATGAAATAAAACCAGAAATCTCTCACACAGACTGTAAACAAAGATGACCGTCACCTCTGACGTCACCCACAGGTTTCTGACTGAGCTTGTCCACTGTCGCCATCTTGGCAGTGTCTGACTCCGCCCCCTAACTCCCAGCTAATCCAAAAATGAGGAGGGGCGTGTGTGGAGCCGGTCTGTGTCAAACATACGCTCACCCACCTGTCACTCAAAGAGGCCACACCCCCAATCCTCCATAACTTTAGTCCTTAATAAAATGTAAACAGGTGAGTTATATGAACAGGTGTCATGAAGGAGGAAATTAGCTCTAGAGACCAAAACAGTTTCTGTACCAGGCTGTAAACATGTTGATTTCTGCTGTAAAGTTGGACATTTTAACATGGGAGTCTATGGGGACTGACTCACTGTTGGAGCCAGACTCTAGTGGTCGTTAGAGGAACTGCAGCTTCATGTTTCAGGTTTTCACTCTGTGCAGCTGCAGTCTGAACCAAACCCTCACCCAGCTCTCAGGCTGTTTCATTGAAACATGTTGGACTGACAGTGATCCGACTCCCACTCTGGTGTCTCATTACTGTTTCTAATAATATCCAACTAGTTAGTTTGCAGCCTTACATGGCAGCTCTGACACTTACAGGGTTAACTCTCAGTCACAAATTATTGATTAGTGATCAGTTTTACAATAATATAATATCACTTATTTATTCAATAATATTTATCAAAGAACAGATACTGAGTTTTGATTTGTGTAGAAGATTGAAACTACCTTGAGTCAAAATAGGCAAAATATCTATTTTATTGCTTCTGATGAACAAAACAGGTAAATATATTACAGGACCACAAGAGACTAAATAACTATCAAAACAACTAGTTTGTATTTTTTATGTGTTAAAATGAGCAGTTACTACGGGACTAAATTAGCTGCGTATTTTGAGGGTCTAACTGAGCATGTGCAGCTGTCCCCAGTCTCCCCTAATGAATGAATGAATGAATTGTTAATGAATGAAAGAGTTGTCAATAAATAATTTACTAATGCTCTATAGATCAGTTGCAAGCCATTAATAAGAACAATGTTTGGGTTGCCAGGTTGTGTCAAATCTGTTGTATCTCTTTAATTGATCAGGGAGACCTCCTCAGTGGACTGTGACTGCTGAGCTGCTGGATGAAAGTTTATGAACCCTTTATAAAGTAGCATCAAGCTCAGTTCCCAGAGAGAGAGAGAGAGAGAGAGAGAGAGAGAGGGAGAGAGAGAGAGCAGCTTCTGTCTAAAGAAGGCTGTCTTGTCGTGGTCCCAGAGGACGAGCCGCAGTTTCTAAACCAGTCTCCGGAGGGGAAACGAGGCCGAGCGCTCAGGGCGGGATCAGAAACACCAGCATTCACAGAAAAAGTTTCATCAGCAAACAAAAAAAGTTTGTTTGCTGATGAATCAAAGAGCTGTGAGGCAGAAACACAGGGGTGGATGTGTGACGAACAGGGCAGAGAAGGTGCATCAAGCCCACAGTGAAACATTTTATATAAGTTCATAGCATTTCTCAAGACACTGGAGTCCATTAGGTTTTGCACATTTGTGTGTATACACATGTATGTTGCTGCAGCCTGATCACATGTAAGCCTATTGCATCATATTCTTACGTGTTTGATATTTTAACATATTTCAACATATCCCGTCGTAATATTCATGTGCCTCTCTTTAAGATAAATTATTATAAATTATAATTTTGCCATATTAAACCTTCCTACATGCGTTGGCCTCATGTTATGTTGGGTAATCATCTTTTCGCTGTGGCTTCCGTTACGTAAGAATAAGATCACACTAATTCAATCTGATTGGCTCACTTGTGTGACTGTTATTCCATCGATCCAATCAAAATCAAAACCCCGGCCCAAACGGCCTGAAACAAGCCAATGGGAGCGCACTGACGTCATTCAAGATATAAAACCTTTCGGGTGACGTTTTGGGCCTCCAGTTACAGTCGCCATCTTCTAGTCGTCGAAAACGCATAGAGAACGACGACAGGCGGCGGCCTGAAATAAACCACGAAACCGGCGTTATTTTTTCACCCAGTCAGGGCAGAACCGTTAGCTTCATGGTTTCATGGACTGCCTGTTGATCAATGGTTATGGTATTGATAACGCCGGTGTAGGTTTCCCCGTGTCGCTCGGCTCAAAGATGGACGACAACGCGGCGAGGGAAGATGCCTGCCGAGAGTATCAGTCCTCACTGGAAGACCTGACATTCAACAGCAAGCCGCACATCAACATGCTGACCATTCTGGCCGAGGAAAACCTCAACTTCGCCAAGGATATCGTCGCAATTATTGAAGCTCAAATAAGCAAGGTTTTTATGAATATAGAATACTTTCAATTTCAGATGCTTTATGTCGATGTATGTAGTAGGCCCAAGTCGACGATGTGCTAACATGGCGGCTAGCGTTACGACATGTCACCTAGATACGTTACATTTCGTTGTTGTTCTGGTTAGCTCCCCTGTCCAGTGGCTCTGCTCTCTTCTTTGAACGCCATTATTTATGTATTAAAGTTAAAAACTTATTTACATATTAACGTATTTGGTTCAAAACAAAACATATATATTTTTTGGAACAGTTACTCTTTGTCGGAACTTCCGCACTGACTTTAAAATGAGCTTTAACTTGGGGTGCTCCCGGGCTCAACTGTAGTGAAAATCCACCGTAAAATAACTAACTTTAATGTTATTTATGTTGTAAGATGTGACGTTAATTTAAATAACTTACCTCCAGGTTAAAATATGCGAAGGTTTTAGGCAAGCTAGATAGTTAAACCTGACTTTGAGATAGTTAACTGTTGCTAAAAGTGCCACCTATTGTTAATTTTAAATGAAAACAGTTAAACCGTACCTGTATACCATTGTTTTTAAAAAAAAATAAGTTAATCAAGTGAAGTGCTTTACAAAAGACAACGGGAAGTAGACAGATTTAAAAGAAGACCCTGTGAATTCAGTCTACCACCACAAAAAAGGGCAAAGCCATAGAAAACAAATAGAAATAGAGATTTTAATTGCTTTTAATTGTATTTTACAACCTGACTTCAGACACCGTTAATGAGGCTGTAACAGCTCAGTGGAAACAACAGTAAAGGCACAGTCACTGTCGTTTCTGAAGAGCAATAAATACATTAAAAAAAACAAAAGAGCAGTGAAGCTAATGTAAACAATGCAAAGATCTTTGGTTGGTTTTAACTATGGCATTATTATAATCAGAAGAGAATGTGTTATGGAGCTGTAGTGCACCAGCCCTCTATAAAAACCTGCATAATGAGTCAGTAGAGTTACGGTGGATTTTGACTTATTTCCAGCCCTGGCTGTTTCCAGACACAAGTATTTTGGCCATTCGTCACTGTCCCTGCAGTCACTTCCTTTATATCTGCTGGTAGAGGCCAGACCACATCCATGTTTTTATCAATGGTTGTCAGTCTAATCTATTGTTAATAAATGCTGTCGGGTAGACAATGTTTAACAGGAGCCTGGGCCTCTCTACAGCCCCTCCTCCCTCTATAGAAATGATTTCAGTCAGCAGTTTGCCTCAGTTACTTCTGTGGTTAGTGTTTGCTTTTTGACGCCTGGCCAAACGAAGCATTGGTCCCCTGAAGGCTGATCGGGTCAGATTTATAAAGAAAAAAAAAAAAAAGAAAGAAAAAAAGTTTCTCTGCATTAAATCACTAGTGAATCTTGAATTACTGAAATGTCATTGAATGGTTAAAATGTTATAATAAAAAATGTGAAATGTGCTTTTTGTCATTTTTTATTTCCCAGTGTAATTTATTGGTATGACTCTGGTTTACATTTACTGACACGGCTGAGCCTGACTCGGCTCGTTCGGACTGGTTGTTCAAACAGTGTTTACTCATCTGATGCTGCATAGTTTAGTAACAGACTTGTGCACAGGTGTGTAGAGTTTAAACTCAGTCTGCAGCTTCTTTAATGACAAACCTACCTGTCCTATTTCCTAATGGGTTATCAGAGTTTTTTTAACAACTGAGGGAAGAAAAACCTCCTGAGGGTAAAACTCTGAGTGTGAGTGAATGAAACTCACTGGGTGTGGAGTTAACTGGCTGATGTGTCATCAGGGTAAAAGTACAAAGAGTGGTTCATGGAGAGACCCTCTTTGGAGGTATACTGGTTCCAGAGGACTTGACTTGGCTCCTTTTTTTAACCCTCAGTACATCATGGACTTTTTCTCCCCCTGACTCCAGAGAAGGATCATTCCTGAGATCCATCTTTCCTGAACTGACTGATTTAGATTTGAAGACGACTGATTTTTACTTTTTTTCTGGATATTTTCTAGTTTTTTTTTTTTGTTTTGTTTTGTTTTTTGGATTAATCACAACCTGCAGCGTCGCTATGAAGGAGCATATCTGGGCCTTTTTCCTCCATTTTGAAGAAACAATTAGTTTGTTTTTTTCCAGTTGGATCTATCGGCTGATTGATTTTTTTTTTTTTTTTTTCTCAGACTTTTTCCTTTTTGGGATTTTCCCACGTTTTTAATTGAAATCTTTGACACAAGTGGGGGTGGGGGGGTTCTGTCAAGTTGTATTTTGAGCATTTGTTCTGAAATGTTGCTTTAACCCCTGTTGTTTTCTAAACTTGTTGAGTTCTCTATTGCTCCAGGCCCCAGCTACCGAGAAGCTTCCAGTTTTGTACTTAGTGGATTCCATAGTGAAGAATGTTGGAGGAGAGTACCTTGCAGTGTTTGCTAAAAACCTAATCACTTCATTTATATGTGTCTTTGAAAAGGTACAGTTCTCTTTGCTGCTGTTCAGCTTTGTTAAACATTAATCACTGAAAGTCTTAGCAGCTCACTTCCCTCCTGTTTGTTGTGTTGCTTGCTTTTTATGTGTAGTCGCCTGCAGCTTGCTCCTGTGTACTTACTGCCGTAACATAGTCCTGTTAATAAAAGTGTGTGAGGGAGGGTGAATAACAATTTGCTTTTTACTTTGACGTACAGAAAGTGTTAAACAGTATTTTAAAGTCTATTTTCACCTCTAACTTGTAATGACTGTAGAGCTAACACATGTGAAACATCTGTATTTTCCTGCTGTCATGTTACTGAGTGTTAGTTTTTGTTGGGAGCTTTGGACCAAGTCCTGTCCTCTGTTTGTAGGTGGATGAAAACACTAGAAAGAGTCTGTTCAAGTTGCGCTCCACGTGGGACGACGTGTTCCCCCTGAAGAAGCTGTACGCGCTGGACGTCCGGGTCAACTCTGTGGACCCGGCCTGGCCCATCAAGCCGCTGCCGCCCACCGTCAACGCCAGTATTCACGTCAACCCCAAGTTTTTAAAACAGGTGTGTATGTGCTGCAGACACCACATCAGAACGCAACTGAGCATTTGTCCTTTTAGCTGCATCTTAACGTCTGAATAAAAACTTTACATTGCAGAGTTCGAGCAGCTCTGACAGTTTGATCTGATTTGTCAGGTGTAGCTTGTTTGTCTTGTGTCAGTGCAGTGAGACCAGTTCAACCTGTTTCTAACATGGATTCACTTCCTCCTTAACTTTCCAGAAGTGGCTCAGTATTTAGAGACGAGACGAACTGGATGGAAAAAGAGCTGAAAAACTAACACGATGTTGAGAGTTTTAATGTGAACTAAAACAGGAACTTCATTTAGCAACGTAAAGTTCCTGTCATGTGACACAGGCGAGTAAAAACCCTCAGAAACCACAGGGCGCTTCAGTTACTGATAAATGACTCTTTGGCTTCTGACAAACTGACTTTGAGATGAGCATCTTTATTTCTCAGCTGTCAAATGTGACACATGTTCACCTGGACTAAGGATGAACTGATTGTGGTGTCAAAGGTCAAGGGTCACTGTGTTTTTGATTCTTTACCTGAATCTGAACAGACCAATTTTAAACTGTAACTTGACTTTTTGACAGAGGAAACAACTGTAGTAATAAAAAAGTTTCACAATCTTCAACATGTCACAGATTAAACTGTTGAAGGAGAAAATAACTGGATTGATCCAACTATTGATTAATGTGCAGATTTTTCACTAAATTTGTCAAAGGCCAGAAAATCATGAAGAATGCTCAGTGTAATTTCCCAGGGTTCACGGTGCTGTCTCTTTTACAAACCACAGATTCAGTTTACTGTGATGTGTGTTGCTCAGAATCTGATCAGTTCCCATTCATTTTCTGTCAATCAGGTGATTGATTCAGCTCTAAATGAACTGATAATGAGAAGAATTGTTGGTTGTGGCTCCACAGGCCTCAGGTCCTGAACAGATGAAGTCTTCACAGGAACAGCTGTTGGAAATGTGTAAATGCTCGTTCTCTCCTGTGAATTTGAACAAAGGTGGTTTTTATTTGAATTTGTCACTAAAACTAAAAGAACGTGGAGATGTGAGGTTTTCTTCAGTCCGAATCTATAAATAACCAGTAACTGCAGCCTTCACGTTCATGTGGTTTAGTGAAGTGCATCGGCTCTGAGTGAAGCAGAGTCTGAAAGTGGACTGAAGACCAGAACCAGGACCTGGATCTGGACTCAGTTTGTCTTTTGAGGTTGTTTTTGACTGATTTTCCCTCCGTCTCTTCCTCCCCTCTCGTGGCCGTGACCCTCTGTAACCTGGCCGTGTCTCCAGTCTGAGGAGGCGTCCTCTCCGCAGCCGGCCGCCCCCTCTCAGCCGGCGCCGGCTCCTGCCCCTGCTCCTGCTCCTGCGCCTGCTCCGGCACCGGCGCCTGCTCCCACGCCGGTCCCCCCCATCAGCCAGTCCAGCCTGACCCAGGAGCAGCTGATCCGGCAGCAGCTGCTGGCCAAACAGAAGCAGCTTCTGGAGCTTCAGCAGAAGAAGATCGAGCTGGAGCTGGAGCAGACCAAAGCTCAGCTGGTAGGACAGACCGGGCCGGGTCAGGGGTTACGTCTGATTCCAGATCAGCTTGTTGTTTCTGGTCGTTAACCACGCACTGATTTATCCTCCTGATCCTCTTTGATGCTGTCCCATCAAACTGTCTGTAAAGCTCCTGATTGCTGGAGGATACAACTGCAGTTTTTAATTATGAAAAGTTTTATATTTAGAGATGAAATTTAGCAGCAAAAAGTCGCTGCAGCCTCGGATCATTTCTGTCAAACTTTGAAATGTGGCTTTTGTCCTGTATTGATTAATTTAAAACTTGAGGGCGGGATCTCTCTGTGGCCATGTTAGGGTCGTATGTATAAATATATTTTATTGAGTCAGGAAGTCACATGACATCTCATCTACAGGTGAGAGACAGAAAATAAAACAAACAGAAACAGAAGTTTTTAGACGAGTTCGTACGGAGTGAGATGTGATTACACAAGCAGTGATCAGACATGAACCAGAATCAGTCAGTGTTATTGATCACTGATGACAGGAAACGTTGAGACTGACAGTAAAGAGAAACGTGTGGTTTGTCTCTGTCTTCAGGCCGGAGGATTCGTGTTACCAACTCTGGCTCCAGTCTTGGCTCCGGCGGCACCGAGCGCCACGCCGAAGCCCGTCGCCCAGACCGCTCCCGTGGTCCGACCCCGGATCCCTCCTCAGACTCAGTCCGACACCAAGCCGTCCACCAGAGACCCCCGTCTGAACCGCACCGGGCCCCCAGCCACCTCCCACCCCAAAGAACAGCCTGCTGGGAAAAAAGACAACCCCCCCACAACAGGAGGTCCCGTTCTGACGCCAGAGAAACGACTAGCGGAGAAGTCCGCCCGGCTGGACAAGACCAGGATCCCGAGGAAAGAGGTCTCAGAGGAGAAGCCCAAGTCCAAGTCCCCGTCTCCGATGGCCAAAAGTGTCCAGAGCAAGAACAGACAGGTGGAGGCGGAGCTTCAGAAGTCAGCTGACAGCACCAAGAAAGATCCCAGGCTGAAGAAACGCACGCAAGACAAGACCGGAGACGCCAAAGACGATGAGCTGAAGGAGAAAAAGAGATGCAATGACAAGAAGGAGAGAGAGGAGGTGCCGCAGGGGGCGGAGCCTCAGAGGTTCAACAAAGGGAAGCTGGTCAACGGCTCGGTCACCAAACACGACCGTGACGAGTCCACCGAGAAGGTCGAATTCAAGACCGGGGGCAACGCCCGGACGCACGCCAGGAAACGCACCCGCTCTCGGTCAAGGTCGCGCTCCCCCGCCTCCTCCCCGAAGAGGAAGGACAGGCGGTCGCCTAAGGGCCGGACCAGGAGCAGCTCGCTGTCCCCGTCGCCCTCCCACAAACCCGGCAAAGCCAGGAGGGTCCGCATGGACGAACCGCCGCACGGCAAGCCCGGCCGAGAGGACCGGATCACGCCCAAGAAGAACCAATCAGAGAGCAGGAGGTCCAAGAGGCCGTCGGAGGACCGGCACGCCGAGTCCAGAGACTCTCACTCCCCGCGAGGCCACGACGGAGGCAAGGAGGCGAAGGAGGCTCCTCACCGCTGGAGGAGCGGCTGGGAGGAGAACAAGCAGTGAGTATCAGACATGATGATGATGTCATAATATCTCACCTGTGACATCGACTCAGGTGGTTTCTGATTTTATTCATTCTTTAGTTTTCGAGGATTTTAGAGACCAAACTGTTTAATAATTTATCGCTTCATCATCTGGAGTTAAACCTGAAGGATCATTGATCCACCGCTCAGGAAGTAATCTCTAACTTCTTTCACATGTCCGATCTAAATGTCTTTCAGTCTGAAGCTGTCGGACGAGTCTCACCTGAAGCCCGCACCTCCGCGACACAAACCCTACAGCACCCCCACCCGCCCCCCCACCCCCCGCACCCCGAAGCACCGCCTCAGCGTAGACGCCAACCTGCAGATACCTGAAGTCCTCAACTCCGCCTCCAAGAAGGACCTGCTCAGGAGGGTACGTTCACAGACAGTGAGACAACAGCGGCCGTTAACTCCGCCTACTGTCCGGAGCTACGTGTTAGCAAAGTGTTTCTAATGGTCATTTTCCTTGTAAAGCTTCTGTCCATCATCAGCTGACTCTGTTTCCCATCAGGCCTCCAAGCGTCTGGAGAGCGGCGAGATTTCCCAGGAGGACTTCCTGAACATGGCGCACCAGATCAAACACTTCTTCCAGTACCAGGAGGAGAAGCAGCGTACGGAGAGCTGGGACGACCCGGACGACTTCCCCTCCAAAAAGGACCCGCTGCTGACCACGCCCCCCTCTGCGCAGCCCCGCCCCCACGACAGCATGGATGCGGCGGAGCTGTCGTACTACGAGCACAAGTCCAAGCTGAGGAAGACGCAGGTCACCCACCGAGTCGCTGGGGAGGAGTGGGAGGGCGAGGAGCGACTGGAAGACAGCGAGGAGGTGGGACAAGGCGAGAAGACGGGCGGTGGGCGGAGCAGCGGACACCTGCCGTCACATAAACACAGCCGGGCGCCACGGGACAGACAAGGTGAGTTGAGGGTGATCTGGGAAAACCAGAACTGCAGCGATTAATCAATTAACCTTTAAAACATGTCACTGACGTTGATGGTGGTTAATGACTCACAGGTGAGAGACGGAGTAAAGAACGGGAAGAGCCGCGGCCGCCGCTCGCCCCCATGATCGAAGAGTACAACCACGGCAAAGAGTTCCCCACGCTGAAGTCTCTGCCCGGCCTTCGCTTCAGGATGAGAGCCGGCCCCCGAGAGTCCAGTAAGTCCAGAACCTGAGAAACATCCCTGAAGACCAATGTCATCTGCTGTGTCGTCCACAGAGAGGTCAGGGCTCAGAGGTCAGAGGTCAGAGGTCAGGGACTGGAGCTGCGAGGTGTCAGGGTGTCGATCAGTGATACTTCAGCAGGGTTAGACACACGTCCATCAGACGTCACGTATGAACCGACCGTCAGTGACGACGCTCAGACCGCCACTCACCTGTGACCATGTTTCCTCTGACAGGAAGTGTGTTTGTGTCGTTTCAGGTGAGAGGGAGTGGAACTCGCCGCTGACCGAGCGGCAGCGTTACGACGAGCGTGAGGAGCAGAAGAGCGGATACGACGCTCCGCGGAGGTACGCCCCCCCCACTGACTCCAGACACCCTGACCCTCGGAGGCCAGAGGGAGCCCCGCCCTCCGGCACAGTGGTCCACAGGAACTGTCCGAGCCCGGCGGGTCTGGAAGCCCCGCCCCCGCGGTTCGAGCGGGAACGGCTGTCGCCTCTGCACCAGAAAGACGCGGCAGAGATGAGTCCGATCCCGCGCTTCGAGAGCCCCAACAGCGAGCACTCCGACGACGGCCCCCTCAATCTTGATGTTGCCCCCCCTCACCCTCCCCCTCCCCCTCCCCCCAAATCCATCCTGAAGGCACCGGCCCGCGGGGGGCCCGCTGTCCTCCGTCCGACAGCACAGCAACTCGCCGGGGGACACACGCCTCCTCACGACGGAGGACACCCGCCCCCCCGGTACGACAGTAACGAACACATGGGCCCCCCCAGGCCACACCCCCCGGGCTGGTACGACGACTCATCGCGTTTCGACGGGCCTCACCACCAGGGGCCCGGCCGGTTCGACGGCCTGTCTCACGGTCCAATGAGAGGCGGAGACAGTATGAGCAGGTTTGACGGCCACGCCCACCCTCAGGGTCCCGGGAGGTTTGACGGCCCCATCGGCCAACAGCCCCCGGTGAGGTTTGTGGGACAGGGGCCCGGACCGGGACACTTTGAGGGCCCGATGCAACACTTTGAACCCCCGCGGCGCTTTGAGAACAACATGGCTCCTGGTCCTGGTCCGATGGGCTTCCAGCAGCAGCGGCCCCTGCGCTTCGAGGGTCCCCCAAACCAAATGGGCCCCATGAGGTTCGAGGGTCCCAGTCGCTTCGATGGACCCGGACAGCCGGGCCCCCGCTACGAGGTACCCAATGTGCCCCACCAGGGCGGGCACCCGCACTTCGAGGGTCCCCCCAGGCAGCAGGGCCCCCCCAGGTTCCCGCCCCAACACAACTTGCAGCCCCCCATGAGGCCGATGGCCCCGCCCATTTACGACAATCCCATGGCCCCCCAGCAGAACTTCACCATGGCCCCTCAGCGTTTCCCAGAGTCCATGAACCCCCAGTTCCCGGCGGCGCCAATGGCGTTCCCGGCACAGCCGAACCTGCAGGCGGGAAACTTCAACATGCAGCCAGCCCCGCCCTTCAGCCAGCCCGGCCCCGCCCCCTTCTACAACCCGGCTGCTCCTGCTGTCGGCCTGCAGCAGCCGGTGAGTGACACCTGTCAATCAACCACTGACACATTGTTGAGTCGTTTTATTGATCATATTGATATTAGATCAAAGATGAAAACCAGAGAAACGGAACAGACGCCACGTTCTTCTTCTCTCTAATGTGACATTCAGAACCTGTTGTCGTCGTCGTTGTTGTTGTTGTTGACATGTCGTCTTGTTGTTCTCAGGTGAACATGTTGGGGAACATGAACCAGCCGTTCCTGCCTCAGAACCCGGTGCCTTTCACATCACAGAGTAAGATTCTCCCTCTGACACGTCTTTGATATTTAATGTGACTCTGAGCTGGAAGTAGTCCGAGTGGCGGAGGGATACGGCCGCGAGGAGGTGATTGTAGTTCTTGTGTGTGACCTGTGACTGTGGTTGTGTCCCTGCAGCTCCGCAGGTCGTCCCTCCAGAGAACCACTTCGGTCAGGTTGACGTCAACGACCTGCTCTCCAAACTCATCTCCAACGGCATCATCAAACCCTCGCAGCCCGACGCCGCGCCGACAGTGCCGGGCAACGGTCAGTCCACGATCCACGATCCTTTAGTCGAGCTTGTTGTTGAAATGTTGTCCCACTGTTTTCGCCGGGACTCGATCTGTGTTTAATAAAGCTGTTGTCATGGTTACTGATTTTCCAGAAACTTCTCCCGTGGCTCCAGCGGCGCCACCGGTGGTGGTGGAGGAGGAGGAAGAGGAGGAGCAGGAGGTGGAGGAGGACGATTTCCCGGACCTCACCAGCTTCAGCATCGACGACATGAAACAGTGAGCACAGACCAAACTGTTCCTCCATCAATCAATCAATCACTCATGTTCTACATGTTCTAATAACCCCCCTGCCCCCCAGGCGGTACGAGAGCGTGGTGACCCGGCTGTACTCGGGGAACCAGTGCTGTCTGTGCAGCATGAGGTTCACCACGGCTCAGACCGACATGTACGCTGACCACCTGGACTGGCACTTCAGACAGAACCACGCCGGAAAGGTCGCCAGCAAGAAGGTCACACACCGCCGCTGGTACTACAGCCTGACGGTGAGCACGCACGCACACACACATGCACACACACATGCACACACGCACGCGGCGACCTCACTCTGCAGTAACTGACCTGAAAACAGCTGAAGAGTGTCCTGATTTTTGTGTGTGTGTGTGTGTGTGTGTGTGTGTGTGTGTGTGTGTGTGTGTGTGTGTGTGTGTGTTCGTTCAGGACTGGATTGAGTTCGAGGAGATCGCCGATCTGGAGGAGCGAGCGAAGAGTCAGTTCTTCGAGAAGGAGAACGAGGAGGAGGTGCAGAAGAACCAGGCGGCGGCGAAGGAGAAAGAGTTCCAGAGCGTGAGAGCGACCAAGGACCAAGTGGGGGAGGTGAGACTGAACCAGCCAATCAGGAGCCAGACTGACTGTTGATCTAGTTATTTACCAAAATAAAAAGTAAAAAAAGAATAAATACAGAGAAGTAAATGAAATAAAGTCAGATCTTAATTTTCTTAATTTCTTTTCATGATGTAAATTATTTCTTTCATCCAGAGTGAGAGGAAGTGTTTGTGAATCCCATCTCTTCAAAATAAGGCGTCTCACTAATAAAGTCACAAAAGCTGTAACCGTGACGACGTGTTTTTGTTTTTCCTCTGCAGTCGTGTGAAATCTGTCAGGAGCCGTTTGAGACGTACTGGGTGGAGGAGGAGGAGGACTGGTTCCTGAAGAACGCCATCAGGGTCGACGACAAGGTAACCACGACAACAACAAACTGATCAGAGCTCACCATATGAGCTATATATTGATTAGTTGATCAACAGAAAAATAGTCAACTGATTCACTTGGTCAGCTGAGATCACAGGAAACAGTTCTGGCTCATTAATCAGCAGATTAATCAATAATCATCACAATCAATGACCATGACAAAACAATAAACACACTAAACAAAACAAACATTGACACACACACAAGATCAATTAGATATTAAAGGAAATAAATAAGAAACAAAACAAAGGAAAAAGATTTAAAAAGTCAAAATATTCAGTGAATCCACATCAGCAGCTTTGAAACGAAATCAAATGAACAAGACGAGACTCGTCTGTCTCCAGCTGTGATGATAAACATCTGTCTGATGTTCCTGTTTGTTCCTCACAGAACTTTCATCCCTCCTGTTTTGAAGATTATAAGAATGTAAGTAACTCAATCTTATTAATAATAATAATCAATAATCAATAATAATAATAGTCAAAGCGTCAGGTGTTTGACCTGCTGCCGCTCTCTCTTCTCAGACATCGTCGTATCTCGACGTCACACCGTCGCCCAACAAGGTGCTCACCGATCACCCGCTGAGAGTCTTCATAAAGACTGAAGAAGAAGATGAGGAAGAGGGAACTTCCTGCGCCGTCGCCTCCGCAGCCGCCTCTGCAGCCGCCACCGCAGCCGCCTCCGCAGCCGCCACCGCAGCCGCCACCGTCAAACAGGAGGCGGAGTCTGAGGCCGGCGAGCTTCCTCCTGTGAAAAAAGAGGAGGAGCCTGAGGTTTTAACAGACGAAGTGCAATCAGAGGAGAGTAAAGCGTAGCCTCGGTCACTTTCCCGTTTTGGAGGGAAAGGTGTTTTTAGCGTGCGGAGGCCGGGTCCTCAGCATCGAACTCTTAAATACATTTTTGTATTTGATGGAGCGTCGACCATTTCAGGTCCGATTCTCTGAAGAGAACACGTTGGTTTGGCTCCAAGTGTAAATGATTTAATTTATAAATTAAAGTATTTTTGGTATCTCTGGTGTAACAGTGTTTGAATCATCAGCTGCTGCTGCCTGTTACAGTCTGTAAATACTTGATTGGTTATTGATTGGTTATTGATGAGTAGTTGCAGGTGTTGACTGCGTTAAAGGTAAGCATGAAGACTCCTGGTTCAGGATCGGGTCCCGTCGAGGATCCGGGTCGTCTCCTCTGTTTCCTCTGAGCTTCAATAAAAGAGTCTGAAACTCGTTTGTTTGTGTGAACGATGATTTTCTCCTAATGATCCGTTTTATTGTCGTTTATTTCACTATTATAAATAAAGGTTCAGTGGGTTTAAACTTGTGCTCCTGTATTTATTTCAGACTCCGTCACCAGGTTTTACACTGTATATGAAGGGTCATTAAATGCCTCATTCATGTTTAATGTAACAACATTTACTCTGTGACAAACTCTCCCGTTTCTGATACTCAATTAGTTAATTAACAAAATTAATCTGCAACTATTTTAATGTTTTAACTTGTTTTTCATGGTTTCAACTTCTCAGTTATTTTAACTAAAATGTATTAGTTATGTTGAAGTTTGGACTTTAGTTATAACAGAACATTGAACTCTGGGTAATTAATTACACAAGCAATTAATAGAGAAAATGATCAGCAGATTAAAACATAATGCAAATGAGTAATAAGTGAGTGAACTGTGATGCGTTCACTGGTGTCAGTGTGTGTAATACCCTTCCCTTCAGTAGCAGTGACGTCACATCAGGATTTTTATTTATGTAAAATAGAAACTTTTGTTTCTGACTCTAAATCTTTATTCGCACACGTCAGACATTTCACACCAGGTGAGACACACCTTCCCTTCAGGGAACTCGTAACTTAAATTACAACAATAAAATAAAACTTTATTGAAATGATTGTAAAACAAAAATAGCATAAAACTTCAAATATCAGATGTTTGTTCTAAAGAATCACTTCTACAGAGCGTGATGCATTCACTTGTTTTTCTTTTGTTAATATTTTGAAAGTATTTTTACTTTAAATCCTGTTTTTCTGAATTAAGATAATTCTGAGATAAGTTTTTTTTTCCTCCAGTGAATGCATCACGCTTCTGAACATTTCACCCACATCAAAGTAAAAACATGTTCAGATACAGTGTCTAAGTGAATTTAACAGAACAGTTGCTGTGAACTCTGGAGCTTCTGGTTCTTTATCTTCTGTTTCTGCTGCTTCTCTGAAGAAGGAAATCTTCCCCTTTAAAAGTGAAGAGAGAACTCGGCTGTTGCTGCTTTAAACCTGGATGTTGACTGAACCGTGTCCCGGTCTCTGATCCGGATCCTTCACCTCCACAGCCGGTAGACTCCCAGAGCGATGGCGAGGCAGGAGAACACCGTCGCTGAGGAGGAGCACAGGAAACACTTATTACTGAGTACATGCATGGGGGAGGGGCGGAGCGAAGGGCAGAGGGCGGGGCTCAGTCACCTGCCAGGTAGCGGACAGTCTCCAGTTTGAGGGACTCCAGGACGGTTTTGAGCGACGCCACCTGCAGGTCGATCTTCTTGTTGATCTCCATGTTGTCGTTCTCCAGGTCAGCTTTCTGAGAAACACGTCAGCCAACCAGGTGTAGTTAGTCACAGTTGACCAGGTGTAGTTAGTCACAGTCGACCAGGTGTAGTTAGTCACATTCGACCAGGTGTAGTTAGTCACAGCCGACCAGGTGTAGTTAGTCACAGCCGACCAGGTGTAGTTAGTCACAGCCAACCAGGTGCAGTTAGTCACAGCCAACCAGCCAACCAGGTGTAGTTAGTCACAGTTGACCAGGTGTAGTTAGTCACAGCCAACCAGCCAACCAGGTGTAGTTAGTCACAGCCGACCAGGTGTAGTTAGTCACAGCCAACCAGGTGCAGTTAGTCACAGCCAACCAGGTGTAGTTAGTCACAGTTGACCAGGTGTAGTTAGTCACAGCCAACCAGCCAACCAGGTGTAGTTAGTCACATTCGACCAGGTGTAGTTAGTCACATTCGACCAGGTGTAGTTAGTCACAGCCAACCAGGTGCAGTTAGTCACAGCCAACCAGCCAACCAGGTGTAGTTAGTCACAGCCAACCAGTTGACCAGGTGTAGTTAGTCACAGTCGACCAGGTGTAGTTAGTCACAGCCAACCAGTTGACCAGGTGTAGTTAGTCACAGTCGACCTGTCGAACAGGTATAGTTAGTCACAGTCGACCAGGTGTAGTTAGTCACAGCCAACCAGTTGACCAAGTGTAGTTAGTCACAGTCGACCAGGTGTAGTTGGTCACAGTCGACCTGTCGAACAGGTGTAGTTAGTTACATGTGTATGATGTTGTTATGGAGATGTGATGCAGCTTGTTCACCTTGTGATGGAACTCTGAGGTCGCCTCCATCAGCTTCTTCTCCTGTTCAGTGAACTGACAGAAACACACGCACACAACTGTGATGCGTTCACTGACTGATGAACATGTTGAAGAGACTGAGCTGTGATGCGTTCACTGACTGGTGTCCTGACTCACCATGTCGGAGATCCTGCTGCTCTCCAGGTTGATGTCTAGTTTAGTTTCAGCTCGGACTTTCTGGCTCTCCTCCTGAACAGAAACACGTTGGTAAAACATCAGTTTCCACATCAGAGCAGTTGAACGGACTCCGACAGTTTCTCACCTTCAGTCTGTTTTGTAGCTGCTCCAGCTCTCGCCTCATTTTCTGTCGGAAGATAAAGAGTTAAAATAACCGGTAAAGCGGGAAACCTGTGTCTGTGAACGCACCGTTTAATCAGTTAAAACACTGAGCACAACTTTATTTAGGCTGCGTATATAGTTTAATGTTTTTACATTTTCCTGCTGTGGCTGTGGGTAAATGATGAAACTATATTTTTTACAATATTGAGTTATTCTGTAACAATAATCTGAGTGATTATCACTAAATATTTAAACATTTTAATAAACACGTGTCATTTTGTTCTTGTATTTTGTGTCCCGGCTGCTTTGTACTTTGTTAAATTAATACAGTGAGACTTTTCTCTGAGTTTGTGCAGAAATAAACGACATGATGTGTGTGAAGAGAAGATGAAATAATGTAAATATTCAACCTGCAATGATTTCTGAGTGATGTACAGTTTGTCTTATTGTTTTGTATGTGACACGTCTGATGTCATCTTTATTATTTTTGTATAAAAACCCATTTTATAAGTTTAATGTTCAGACTGACAGCCGCTGACGTCACCTTCACTAATGAGTAAAGGAAAAACACTGATATATATATTTACTGGTACCAAGTTCTCAGACCGGAGGTTGGCGAACTCGCTCTTCTCCAGGATCACCATGTCCTTCCTGATGGAGTCCAGGTGAGCTATGATCTGCTGCACGGCGATCTCCTGATGATGAAACACAGGTAAGCAGGTGGAGCTGCTCGCAGAGACCCCGCCCACGCAGACCCCGCCCTCCACGACCAGCTGAGACCTGCTCCTACCTGGTGGGATTTGGTCACCATGTCTTTATAGACAATGTCCATGTTCGCCGTCGCCAGAGTCACGAGAGCTGAGACGATCAGCTCCGCCTGGCGCCTCTCGAAACCTGCACGAGATTTCAAAATAAGAGCTGTCACTCTGGGAGGTGTGATGGGAGTTTTTCACTTTGTTTTTCTTTTTGTCGCATCCTCACCGCTGCTCTCCAGCTCAATCACCATGGAGTGGGAGTCAAAGGTGAGTTTTCTCTGCTCCAGAGGCGTCAGTTCCACTTTCCTCAGGTCAAAGGTCACCACAGGTGAAGTCACATGGAAATCTGAGACACACACACACACACACACACACACACACACACACACACACACACACACACTAAAGCACTGAACTGTGATGTGACTGGTATACATGCTTAGGTGACTGGACTATGATGTGTTCACTGTCTGATGTATGTGCTAAGGAGACTGCACTGTGATGCGTTCACTGACTGATGTATGTACTTGTCTGTTTTGGGGTATATTTACAACCTTAAAGGAACAGTTTGATAACTCACTATAAATATGAAGCGGCTCTCTTTGCACTTCAGTACTAACAGTGAGAGACACGTGTGTGACTGTGTATGATGTATGACGATCATCAAGTCTATTAATTAATTGATTAAGAAAATAGTGAAAAACGTCGTCACATTTACCCAGAATGCAAAGTGACGCCTTCACAGTGTCTGTTCTGTCTGATCAACACTCAAACACCAACTTTATTCAAATCACTAACAAGCGTCACACTTTAAAAGGTGGAACCAGGAAATAAAAACCACTGATTCACTGGGTCAGTCTGTGACGTCATCATGACTGATTAAGTTCGTGTTACTGTGTTTTATTCTGAAGGGATCAGTGTGGACATTTAGAGGTCTGTAGACCGGGTCCAGTCTCAGGAACTGGTCTGGTTTCTGACCCACTCCACAGGTTGTCCTCAGCTCTGAATCAGGACCTCTCACTGCGACCGGAACTTTCCCTCCTCAGAAACTAAACCAGGACTCACCTCTCCAGGTTCCGGTTCCGACCCACCGCAGGTGACAACACCGCCGCAGCACGTTCATCCCGGAAGCTGCTGTGTTTATACGTTTTAGTTAAAGTCAGTTAAAACTTCAGAAGCACTCACTCACTCTCTCTCTCTCTCTCTCTCTCTCTCCTGCAGGTTGACCGGATAATCCGGTCGTCCCCATGCCGCCTTCAGGGACCCTCGGAATTCTCCTAGTTATGGGATTGCCTGGAGCAGAGGACACTTCACTGTCAGGGATCGTAACTTTAGTAAAAACAAACAATAAAAAAAAACGTTAATAAAAATACCAAGAAGACAAAAACGTTGAAGTAATCTTTTTCTAAAGCGATCACAGAGCAGCGGGTTAATGTTTAAACCTGGAGATCAGCTGTGACAGTGTCCGGCACCGACATTGTCAATAAAGTTTTGCTCACAGAGTCAACAGGCCCGGTGTCATGGCGGCTCCTGTGGCGGACAGCCGGAGCTGGTTTCCAGCGTTAGCTCTGGGAGTTTCTCTGCTCAAATGTCTCTTCATCAGCTGCTAGTGAGTGGAAATTATCCGACGTGAGCCGGTTTCATTCAGCTTCACGACGACGTGTTGTTTTACGGATGATAGTTTAGCCTGTTAGCATCTGGCTAACGGCTACACGCTAGAAAAGATCGCCTTTAATTAAATATTAACGTTAATGGGGATGATAATGCGTAGATTTTAGAGGAGTTGATAGAAAACAAACTGTATGTAAAGTGAGGCGGGGCTGTGGTAACATTAACTTGACGTGTTATTAACTCCCGGTCTTTGTAGCTAAACAGCCTCAAGATGGCGCTGTTTTTCAGTAGAAGTTAGTTTGCTAGCTGAGTTGTAAAGTTTTTAACACAATTTATTAATTATTAGCGCGAAACTGAGACACGTCCGACTCACGTATTTAAATCATGACGTTGTTTTACTTTGTTTCGTGCTGTTACACCCTGTTTGAAGCTGTAGGCTAAAGAAATGGTAGTATTATATGTATATATATTATACAGCCTATTTAGTTTACTGGTGGTAGTCATTTTTCAAAAATCTGTATTAAATTATCAATACTTAGGAGAGCTCCAGAGAACACCTATTTGATTTAGATAATTAGTGAACTGTTGTGTCTGTCAGTCATTCCACAGACTTTGAGGTGCACAGGAACTGGTTGGCCATCACACACAGTCTGCCGGTGTCCAGGTGGTACTATGAGGTCAGTATGGGGGCGGAGTTTCTCTGTCAGAGGTCTTTGGGATGACCTGGAACACTGAACCTATCACCAGCCAGCTCTGAGCTGCTGATGTTTGTTAGTTTTTTTATAATCCACATGTTTGCCGCCACTGCAGAACACGTCTGAGTGGACTCTGGACTACCCCCCGCTGTTCGCCTGGTTCGAGTTCGGCCTGTCCCACGTGGCTCAGCACTTCGACAGAAACATGCTGCTGGTGGAGAATCTGAACTACGCCAGTCCGTCCACGGTGCTCTTCCAGAGGCTGTCGGTCGTCTTCACCGACCTGGTTTTCATCTATGCTGCCAAAGAGTGAGTCTGATCATAGCCGTCATCTACAGCCACCACAGAGGAAGAGTGGGGTTGCAAAGATCATTCATGGGGGCAGGGGTGAGGACAGAGGTGACCCCTTTGGTGCCCCCCATAACATATAGGTGGTGAGGTTCTAGTTGTGGGTACAGACCCTGGGCCCCTGGAATGTCTTTCAGTCATTCAGGCTTTTAGTTCTGGTGCCACTGATGACCCGTGTCACGGATCGCTGTATTTGAAGGACAGTGAACTGTTTTCTCAGTCACATTAAAAGACAAGAAGAGGCTGAAACTTTGAATCTAAGTTTTACTAAGGAACTTGCTCCTGATTGGCTCTGTCCTCGTCCAGGTGCTGCAGGTGTGTTCAGGAGCAGAAAAGCTCTCGGGACGTCCTGAACCGGCCGTCCTTCGTCCTGGCTGTCCTGCTGCTCTGGAACTTCGGCCTCCTCATCGTGGACCGTATCCTTCCCACGAGCTGGACTCTGACAGGACGAGACGTCAGAGAGTCAGAGTCTGAGCGACTCCAGGTTTCCACCATCGAGATGCTTCTTGTGTCACAAGTTTTATGATTTAGCTCCAGAGTCATTTCTCTCTGAGTGGGGCCCATCTGCATCATCTGACCTGTTTTTTAAAGGATCTCTTCTCCATTTTAAAACGATCATTTTCTCTTTTGAAAAGATCAACACTTACAGGATTGTCTCAAGACATTTTCAGTTAAGAGTTTTACATGTAGTAGATGGAGAAATAAAGTCAAACTAAAATTCTTTAATTTTCCATCACAACTTTCAATGTGTGTGTGTGTGTGTGTGTGTGTGTGTGTGTGTGTGTCTTCATCATAATGACCATGATGAACCTTCTTTAACATGACTCCTCAGACATTCATTTCCAGTATAACGGTTTCCTGTTTGGTTTCCTGTTGCTGTCGGTGGCGAAACACCTGCAGGTTTCAGACTTTTTGTCTTTATAGATAAAGTTGATGTTGTTTGATCTTTGATTTAATGCTGTCACTGTGAAGGAGCTGTAGAAACGTTGTTGTTTGTGTGACAGTCTCAGCACCTGCAAGGGGCGCTGCTGTTCTCCGTCCTGCTCAACCTGAAGCACATCTACCTGTATGTGGCTCCAGCATACGGCATCTACCTGCTGAGGAGCTACTGCTTCACCCAGGACAACAAAGGTACCACACACACACACACACACACACACACACACACACACACACACACACACACACACACACACACACACACGTGTGAACTGGTCTGGACTGGTTTCTGCTGCCTGCCTTCAAAAACGTTTTCTAATCCACAAACCTCAATAAATAGAACCCAGTTCGTATCTGTGTCTACGGCAGAACATTGCCATAGTAACAGTAACCACAGTGACTGTTTTTCAGATGGTTCAGTCAGGTGGAGGAGTTTCAGTCCACTCCGTCTGCTGGCTCTGGGCTCCATCGTGACCTCCACCTGCGCTCTGTCCTTCGGCCCCTTCATCGTCATGGTGAGTGTCACAAACACCTGAACACCTAAACACTTCAACACCTCAACACCTGATGGCGTGTGTTTACTCCAGGGTCAGCTCCCTCAGGTCGTGTCCCGTCTCTTCCCCTTTAAGAGGGGCCTCTGTCACGCCTACTGGGCCCCCAACATCTGGGCCCTCTACAATGTGCTGGACAAAAGCCTGGCGACGCTCGGTGAGACTCCGCCTCCTCACAGCGCCCGGCTGGGTATCGAACTTTAGACTGATTGATTCTGTATCGGCTAGTCGTAGTCACGTGTTGCTCTGTGTCCTCCACCTGCTCAGGTGTTCGTCTGAAGCTGCTGGAGGAGGCGGAGCTTCCCAAAGCCTCCATGACGGGAGGGCTGGTTCAGGAGTTTCAGCACTCGGTCCTCCCCTCCGTCTCTCCCTCCGTCACACTCGTCTGCACCCTGCTCTCCATCCTGGTGAGTCACGACAAACAGAGACTGAGAGGTCAAAGGTCAAAGGAAGTGTTGATGTTTTAACCTCTCTCTCCCTCTCTCTGTCTGAAGCCGGCCGTGGCGTCCATCTGGTGGCGTCCTTGCGGCGCTCGGGGTTTCCTGCGCTGCCTGCTGCTCTGCGCTCTGGGCTCCTTCATGTTCGGCTGGCACGTCCACGAGAAGGCCGTCCTCATCGCCATCCTGCCTCTCAGGTCGGCCGCTGACATCACATGACATCACATGACATCACATGACATCACATGACATCACTGCAGCTTTAGACAAACAGAACCAACGATCCTGATTCATCATCCAGTTTAACAACAGAACGGTCCATCAGATGTTTCTCATCATGATCTGTTTGATCAATAATATTAGAGATTATTGAATCATTTCCCTCAAATGTTTTCATTTTTCATGTTCTTCATTTTAGAACCTGTGTAATTAATAATGAATTCACAAGCAGAACATCAGTGTAATGTGAAGATTAATGTAAGTACAAACTGCAGCCAGCAGGCGTCGCCACAGAGCTGTCAGCTCCTCATCGTTTCCTCTCCTCATCACGTCCTCAATGTTTACCTCCAGGTGGATTTCGATTGGTCCCCAGATTCACCAGCCAATAGAACGAGGGAGGAGGTGGAGCTAGAGTAGAGTTAACTGCGGGAACATCTGGACTGATGTTCTGTCTGTTTCTCTTCCTGCAGCATCCTGGCGGTTGAGAGCAGAGAGGATGCTGGGATCTTCCTGGTTCTGAGCACCACAGGTCATTACTCCCTGTTCCCGCTGCTCTTCACCCCCGCAGGTAAACCGTCAGCTGATCAGGACCTTCACCTGTCAGTGACCTGTCTGTTTGATCCTGATGAAAAGCTAACCCTGTCGTTCTGTGTGTGACACTGAAACCACACGACTGTTTATCTGATGTGTTTTTCAGAGCTGCCAATCAAAGTGGTCCTGATGCTGCTGTTCACCATCTACTCTGTCACTGCTCTGCGGAAACTCCACAGGTAAAGATTCACCTTTACATCTGCAGGTGTTTATTTCATTAACAAACTAACTACAAACTGACTGAGCTGATGTTTCTAACTTTAAAGCTCCATGTTTCTTCTTCTGTGTTTTATTTGAAGTGTTGATCCATCAGAAGATATAAAAACCATCTCAGTGTAGTTTTACATCTCCTCTCTCAGGCTTCTCTCTGGAGCTCTAGTAACAACAGGTCGGTGAGCCAATCAGAAGAGAGGAGGCTCTGAGCCTCTCTTCTGATTGGCTGACTGTTTTCTGACTCATCCAATAAAAATAAAGCAGATTTCAGGTAAAAACACTCAGAGAAACCAAATCCTGCAAGGTTTGGATGGTGGGTCCAGGTGGGCGGGGCTTGGTGACTGCTTTGTTGTGACATCACAAAGTTCCAGAAGTCCTGACGGCTGGTTTTAAGGCTCAGTTTCTGAATACAGGCTGTGTGCATTTCTCTGTGGACTGAGGCTTTGATACTTTCACAGTATTAATATAGAAGCTAGACCTGATCTATAATCACACTACACATGGACACAGACCTTTACACTGGAGGAGCTTTAGAGACAGTAATGATCTTTAAAGGAACCAGAGCCACAGACAGAGGAGAGCAGCAGATGTTTCTAGTTTCTGTTTAATTTAAGGAACTGTGTGATGTTGGATTATTCAATACATTTTTTTTGGGGGGCTTTTTGTGCCTTTAATGGGCAGGACAGCAGAGAGACAGGAGATGGGGAGGCAGAGAGAGGGGGAATGACACGCAGGAAAGGGCCGTCCGATGCGGGAGTCGAACCGAGGACTGTAGCCTCTATATATAATTTATATATAATATAAATATAATGTTCATATTGGACTTGAATGTAAATTAAATCTGTCTTTTAGTTAAAAGTAAGAAGAGTTTATATCAGTTTTTATTGATATGAGAACTGAGCAGATGTTTTTGTCCAACTCTTCTTTATAAAACCAGGATCAGTTTTTGTGACTCTGTGGTTCCACATCTGTACAACATCTGCCCAAAGCTGCTTTGATTAGTTGATTAATAGATTATTAAAGGATATGAAAATTAATCAGAAATTATTTTGAAAATCAAAAATAAATATTTTTGAAATAGAAAATAATCAGCCAATTAATTGGTGATGAGTGATGAATAGTTTCAGCCTGAGTCAGATGATCTGGAGAACGTGTTCTCTGTCACTAATCACATTACTCTGTCCTGTCAGAGGGCAGGGCTCTCTGCTCCATCCCCTGGAGGTCGTCTACCTGCTCGGCCTTATCGCCGTGGCGATCACCTGCGAGATTGTCTTCCCTCTGTCGCCGTGGCAACAGAAACTGCCCTTCCTCCCCCTGCTGGCGACCTCGGTGTACTGCTCGGTGGGCGTCTGTTACTCCTTCCTGCGTCTGTACATCAGTCTGCTGAGGCGGGAGGAGAAGCCCAAGCAGCCGTGAGACGCCCCGTCCCATACCTGAGAGCTTGCAGGTTAGATCCCCGACACACCTACGTCCGTCCTGCACACTGAGCCGGACGCTCAGACACTGACTGCTCACGGTGCGGACCGGCCAGAGGAAACAAACACTGCCTCTGGCTTTTAGCAGATTCTTCTCCTTCTCCTTCTCCTTCTTCTTCTTGAACATCGACCAAACACAGACACGTCACTTCACATCCAGATGTTTCCAGCAGCTACAGCAGTTTAGGGTCAGAACATGAGCAACTGATCGGTTGTGAGGTTCAGTGTGTGCTGTTCCCAGAGCCTGAAATATGATCAATACAAGACAAACACATCGATACCCAGCTACAGCTAATTAAAGATACAGCTCCTTTTAAATTTAAGGAACCAGCTGATGATGTGAGTTTGGATTCACACACTTTTGATAAAAAGTCTGAGCAGCTGTTTCCACTGAGTCTGTGAAGACGTTAGCTTGTGTTTGGTTCGGCTGTGGATGTGACATCACACTGTGTCACAGGTGTTGGGTAAATGACGTGTTATTTTCCATTAACTGCGTCAAGTTCAGGTGCCACTCTCTCTAGTGTGAATGTAGTTGTTTGTCTCTCCACCTCTTAACCAATGCATGCTGGGATAGACGCCAGTATGGACGCTACATTACTGGAAGGATGATGGACGACTGTTTTAAATTAAAGACCATGTGGACCAAAGCAGAGCTGAGAGACAGACGATGACGATGATGATGATGATGATGATGATTGTTTTTTTATATTTTCAAATAAAAACAAAGCTGAAGTTGTCACGTTTGTGTATGTGATGATGTTCACTGTGACTGAAACCCTGAAACCTTCTTTAGATCTCAAACTGGATTCAGGTTCCTGGACCATGAGGTGTGAGACTAGTGGGTTCAGGTCTTTATGATTACAGCTGCTTGTAAAGTTGTTATTCAGACAATAATACAATAATTAAATGTTCAATAAAATAATAAACTGATCTGAAGAACAATCACAGCTAAAGGGGGACGTGGTCCGACCGAGTCAGACCTGACCATATGTTGATCTGATTCACATCAACATCAGGTCCTGATGATGTCATTGTGTCTGATGTCCCTTCAGAATAAAGCACTTCAGAGAGAATCCTCCTGTTCCTTCAGTATCACAGTGGTTCAGAGCATCATGATACACTGCAGACAGGAAGTGATCACAGCTGATTCAGGTCTATATGTGTGTGTTTCCATCAGATCAGCAGAACCAGTCGAATTATTAATTCATGTGTCGATAAAAGACGCAGGTTGTTTAAAAACTTTATTGATAAGGCAACACAAAACATGATTGGTTAGAATGGGCTGTTTTACAGGACAAATTTTCACTGTAAAAGTCTCTATTGCACAATAAGAAGTGTGAGCGTTGACTGTACGACTATCAGCAGCTTTAAGGACAAAATGGCCGCCTCTCTTCTCTTCTTACCATCAAGTGTGAGTTCATGATCAGTTTTGACTCTACAGACATGTTCAAACATCCCCATCATCCTGCTCTTGTCTCACTCATCGTATAAAAGTAAAAAGGTTTAAAACACTCAAATCACCCAGAAGATTCCTTCAAAATAAGAGACCAGTCACACAAACCAACAACTACACTGTGAGGAACAAAATAAAACAATATTCACATGTAGCTACGAATCAAAACGTTTTCATGATGAAGTTCAAAGCGTCTATAAAGATGTGACTGAGAAAAAAAACAACTAAAATCCCTCAAATTAAAACGAATGACGGTTCCAGTCTCTGTGATCTGATCCAAAATCGGTGAAGAAGAACATTTCACTAAATGTTGAACTGTTAAATGTAGTGGGAAAACTTCAAAGTACAGATTCAGGTTTTAAAGCTCCTCCAGTGTAAAGGTCTGTGTCCATGTGTAGTGTGATTATAGATCAGCTCTAGCTTCTATATTAATACTGTGAAAGTATCAAAGCCTCAGTCCACAGAGAAATGCACACAGCCTGTATTCAGAAACTGAGCCTTAAAACCAGCCGTCAGGACTTCTGGAACTTTGTGATGTCACAACAAAGCAGTCACCAAGCCCCGCCCACCTGGACCCACCATCCAAACCTTGCAGGATTTGGTTTCTCACAACAAAGCAACCTCTGTGGTTGGTTCACTGTCTTTAATAACAGTGGGATAGAAGAGTTGGGACCTTTGATCAGGTCTGGACTCATTAGAGGTGAACAGGTTCAGGTTCACTCCAACCATGTAATCAGAAACTTAAATCTTCTCTGTTAGATAATAATTAGACATCTCTGCTGTCCTGGTGCCCTGGTGGCCTGGTGGCCTGGTTTAGCCTGGTTTAGCCTGGTTTGGCCTGGGTGACTCTGTGGACTGGCCTGGTGCCAGAGGAGCTGCTGGAGCAGGTTGTAGAGGATTAATGTGTCCATGAATACACTGCTGAGGAAGCTAGGAGTAGAGAGTGAATTAACTGGATGTTTTTAAACGTTATTTTCAGTTTGAATCAGTTTCTGTTTTAAAATCGTCGTTTTTCAAACCTTCACTTCTTCTTCTCTCTCTCTCCTCCGGCTGCCGAGTCTCTCCTTCATATTTAAACCTCTGTGCTGCTGCTGCTGCTGGTGAAGCTAATCTGCTCCATTACAGCTCAGGCTGCTGAACCTTTTACAGCATTAAGAGGATCAGCAGCTTCAGAGAAAAAGACCAGGACGCACTCCCAGCATGCACTGCTCAGCACCTTCACTTTGAGAAACACAAACTTAATTTTTCTAGAAAATGTTCGTTTCATTTTACAAACGTCTCGACACAAGCAGCCGAACAAAAACGTAGTTTGATAAAACACTTTCTAAAATCTGCAGAATTGTGAATGAAGTCTGTGTCAAACAGGAAGTAAACAGCATCCAATCTGAGAACGTATTCGATTTCAACTGATAATTTGGAGTTTCTGTTATTTGATACTCTCGGTACCAAAACAGTTCTGAAGTTTGTATCTGGTACCTTTAAAAGACCACGATCTCCACTAGATTTCAAAATAAATTTCTTTGGTTTGACCATTTGGGAACGAAGTGATCTGTGAGGTGAAGGACAGATTCAAAGATCAAAGTCTTCAGAAGTCTTTGTCAAATATTAGTTCCTTCTTCAACCTTATACCTGGAGGCGGGGGGGGGGGTCTGAGCAGCCAATCACAGTCCATCAGGAAGTGAAACATTCCCAGCACCTGTTGTTTCCTGCTGCCTCGCTCAGACCAGAGAACAGCAGAAGACTTTAAGGGGGTGGACCAAGTCTCTTCTCTTTTGTGAAGAAGGTGAGAGTTGATTTCTTCTTCTTTCTCTGTTTTTGGGTGGGGGGTCAATCAGTCTTTGTGGTCCCGGTTCAGCTCCGGTTCAGCTCTGGCTCTGCGCTCGGCCCTCCACAATGATGATTAACACCGGCGTCAGGTCCATCAGGTTCTTCAGCATCTCCATGATGTCTTCGTGGCCTTTGGCGCCCTCGATGAACTCCTCAAGGGTCATCTCACCTGAGGGGTCGAAGGTCAAAGGACAGGTGAGGGGTTATCAGGGGTGAGTTGTATTTTTATACTTTCGTATCCAGACCACTACAGCCAAGGACGGATGAACGTGAAAATGTGCATGAACAGTATCTATCTTGTTAGCTAGTTAGCATCCTAGGAAGCTAACAAGGCCACAGGTGTGATGCAGGTAGTTCAACAGACCTATCTGGTTTGTGGTTTCACCTTTGGTCCTGGGTGGGTCTGAACCATTAGCTTTAGCGGTCTGTCAGAAAACAGCCTGTTTATTGTTACCTTCTCCTTTCACGTCGATCCTCTCAAATATGAGTGAGACGATCTCCTCGGGGTCGATGTCCCGGTTCCGTGTGATGTCCTGGATGGCCTGCAGGGGGAGACAGTGAAGACAGCATGAGCAGGATCTGCCCTTTAGCTCAGAAGACTCAGACGAGTCAAAGACTGGACGTCGGGGGTGGACGATCATTTGGCCAGAATTCAAAAGTTTTAAACGGTTAAATGGAGAAAACCGTAAATAAAATATTATTTTTTCTTTTCCATTTCAGGATTTAAAATTTCACTTTTCAAATTTCCATTTCACAAAATCCGTCACCATTTGAACGTCCAACGTCCTTTTACGGTTTATTTTTCTTTTAACATTTACTTATGGTCCAGTTTGTCCTGAGTACTAAAACATTACATTACAAACATACATTTGACATTTTCTGCTGCAGAGGGTTTAACCCCCCCGCAGCAGACTGGACTGGTGCTCCTCACACTGGTTTGATGTTCACTGTAACTGGGTTAGCTCCCTGTCGGCTCACGGACTGAGCTCATTCAGCAGATTAACGCTTGTCTAATTTCAGAGCTAATCCAGCTCCAGCTCTGCTGACTCAGAGTCAGTTCACTCAGAGGAGCAGAATCAGGAGATCAAGCTGTAGGTCAGGTTCAGGTGGAACCCCCCCCCCCCCGTCCCCTGATTGGTCACCACAGTCACAACCTCTGGTGACTGTTCACATTTCTTGTTGCAAAGTTTATTTCACTCTTTTCAAACACACGGAGCTTCTCTCTGCAGCCGCCGGCGTCTACAGATCTGCGTGTGAGGCGTTTAGGGAACATCTGTAAACTGTAGGTACAGAAAATAACCAGGGTCTCCCCCTCTGAACTGCACGAGTCTCTGTTTGCACCACCACAAGTACATTCTCAACCTGTGGGAAACTCCATGAAAACTTATGTTGAAAATGATGTTTGTGTAATAAGTGATATAAAGTTATGGTATAAAGCAACTTTGCACTTTTCCTGAAAGATCTCCAGCACTGGGATTATATTTACTGTTATAATATATATATATGTGTGTATCATCTGTAACACATATAAAGTTATAGGAGATATTTCCATCACAAACACACTGTGATGCTTTATGTTAATGATATATAATGATGTTATAATAATATAATGTTATTCAACATATATTATTGTGTGTGTGTGTGGTAGAAAGACGGTGTGTGTATCCGGATCCTGTGCAGTGTCTTTGAGACTCAGAACTAACAGACTCATAAACTCATGTGTCTCTGCTCCCATTGGTTTCTGCACAGTCTAATGTAACTCATGTCTTTTGTGTAACTTGCTTGAAGGTCAGTGAGTCCGATTATTGTATTTACTGTATTGATTTACTGCTGTCTGCCATAAACTGCCCCTCAGGTCCCTTGAACCTTGGTCAGTAACACTAGAAAAGTTCTATATAAGCTCAGTCCATTTATTATCATCTGAACAGATGCTAGCAGTTGAGCAGCACGTCTGGTTAGTAGTTGTTGGGTTGTTGTTGGGTTGTTGTCGCCGTCAGTGTTTGTGAGGTGTGTGTCACGTACTGAGAAGATGGTCTCCAGCTCTTCCTTGTCGATCTTCCCGTTGCCGTCCTGGTCGAACAGTTTGAAGTACCACTTGAGTTTCTGGTTGATCTCTCCTTTGAGCAGAAGACTGATGGCAGCGATGTACTCCACAAAGTCAATGTATCCGTCCTGCAGACAGAGAGGAGGAGCCACGCTGAGGCCGAGAGCACCAGGAGCCGCTGCACAACACACCTTCACTTCTACTCAAGTTTAATTTCTCCTCAGCTGAGGGAGTTACTTGTGTTGCACAGAATCTCTTAAAAGGTTTCCTGAGTTAAGGAGAAAAGTTAAGTAATTCACAGCGGTAAAATTCTCCTGTTTCTATGGGAACTGTTGATTTGCTGCCATTAGCCTGTGGGAAGACAGCGACATTAAAGGAGTGCACTGATGTCTCATCCTCCTGTTGGTTAGTTCAGACAGAGGCAGAGGGACCTTTAGTTTTGTCCCTTACTTTGGTCACTAAGGTCTTTCGTGCAACGGATTAACTGGCCTTAAGTGATTCCTTAAGTATAAGACTGGTATAAGGAGAAAACGTTAAATACTTAAGTGAACAACCTTAAGGAGAAGACTTAAGGTGTTTCTCTGAGGGTCCTCACTGTATTCTACAAAGTTCAGGCCTGATTTAAATCTGGAGGTTAGAATTCAAGCTAGAATAAACCTGTGGAGAGAAACATCTGTCACATCTGGTCAGTCGGTGCCGAATGTTTAATCAGATTCATGGTATTTTCTTTTTTTTACAGATTCCTGATTTCAACGATCCTTCAAACCACAATCAGAGTTTGTTCTGTCCGTCGACCTGAAGGTAAAAACAGATCGTTTATAAATCAGCTCTGATGTTAACGAACCTCCGATCAGACCTTCAACCTCTCCTCACTCATTGGCGGAAAACAGCCGCAGCTCGTCACGTTCAGAGAGTCCACACTGAATCAGGTAAACCTCAGAGCGACAGCTGCTGACAACATCTGTATTTCATCACAGTCGCACACAGTTAAAACGAACTGTCAGAGGAAGTGAGAGATGAATGAAGCCAAACACTGAACCAGCGTCTGATTGTGGTTGTGTCCTCAGCAGGGACTCGTCTCTGATCAGCTGATGTCAGTTCAACCTCTGTATGGAGCCGCTGTAACATCTGGATCAGGAGCTCCAGGTGTCTCAAACAGCTGCAGGCTCTGGACCTGGACCTGGACCTGGACCTGGACCTGGACCTGGACCTGGACCTGGACTTGGATTCTTTGTATCAGTGGATGTTTCTGTCGCTCAGAGAGAAGGTCATGAGTCCACTGATCACTGAGGTCTAGCTCGAACTCATTGTTCTGTACCAGCTGCCTCCAGCTCCACAAAGAAGCTCCTGACGTTTCAGTAAGTTCAGGACTCCATCATCATCATCATCATCATCATCTTCATCATCATCTTCATCATCATCATCATCATCTTCATCATCATCTTCATCATCATCATCAGATCTCTGCTGCTCGTCAGAAACACAGCATCTTCTCATGCACCTGAATACCTGAAGATTAGAGATGTAGAGAGTCCTAACATACACACTGTGAAGGTCAGAGCTGTGTCTGCGATAAAAACCACAGAAGAAGAAGAAGATATTCACTGTATATGTATATTTTCTACAGGAGGATCAGACCTGACACCAACAGTCATCCAGTCAGACCACAGCAACAGTCCAGGGCCGGACTGAGGCTTTGGAAACCTAATGAGCTGCCTCAGGCCCCGGGGGCCCCCAGGAGCCACCAGGGGCCCCCACCACAACAATTCAGTAAACCAACTTTATTTGTGTTGTGTGTATCTTGGAGACATGGGTCCACCAAAGGTTTTGGTTAAATCATGAAGCATCCCATGATCCTTCACTTCAAACATTAAACTCCCCAAAACTGGAGATACGAGGTTTCACCTGACAGGGACCAAACTCAAGTCCTGTGATTGATTTACTGATTTATTTTGCTTGATAAATCTGTATCAGTATCATCAGGTCATGGACAGTAACTAAGTACTTTAAAGTACACAGTATGTGTGTGTGTGTGTGTGTGTGTGTGTGTGAAACACACCCCGTCCATGTCGAAGGTGAAGAACACCTGGTCCACGTAGCTGTTGGCGTCCTCGTTCATGCCCTTCAGGCCGAGGATGGCCTTCAGCTCGAACAGCGTGATGAGGCCTGACGGAGACTCGCGCATGAACTTGTTGTACCAGTGGTGCATGTCCTCGGCCAGGATGTCGTCCAGGTTCGAGCCGTGGTTCCCCATGGGTGCGGTCCGGCGAGTGCACCGAGGTGAAGACGGACAAAACCTCAAGAAGAAGGAAAGTTTCCTGTCACAGAGGACGGAGGCTGCAGGAGAGGGTTTCAGAAGAGGACTCCACACCAGAACAGACGCCTGATGACAATAAAACCTTGGTAAACGCGTCTACAGTCCTCGTCTTCGACCCTCAGAACGATTAAATATCTGTGGCGCCGGCGGCGATGCCAACAGGCTTCAGCAGCAGGAGCGTAGCACCGGCCGACACCCAGGCTGCAGTGACTCTGCAGCAGAGAGCAAACCTCAGGACTCTAACCCTCTTAGGTCCCTGAGGAAGAATCAAGGACGCTTCCAAAATAACTCCCTAATGAGATCAGGCCGGAGGCGGGAGACGCCAGAGGCCGGGCCAAGAGGCTTTACCTGCCCAGGCCAGCTGAAGGAGACGGGCCTGGCCTGGAAAGCAGGATGGTTATATAACAGACTCACCTGGGTGCCCCGGGTCAAAGGAGAGGTTCCTCCATGAGACGCCCACACAGGACGTTTCCCCTGGGGGAGGAGCCTGATGGAGCGTAAGGACCTTCAACAGAGAGGATGAAGGTTTCAGGTAAAACAGACTGTGATGCTTCAGTATGAAAGAGCTGAGTACAGTTACTGAACAGCTACACACACCTGTACACACACCTGTACATGTGTGATGGTGAATCATCTGAACACAGCTGGATGAACAGCTGATGTTTTTATATCACCTGTGTGGAGTCGAGTCACACGGTGTGTTTTCATTGGCTGAGAGCCGTCATCTCTCTGTGCTGACAGTAAAACGTTTCATCTCAGTTTCTGTGACCTTTGACCTCGTGAAGTGCGCTGTGGTCAATAACAGTCTGTAATAGGCTCAGAGCTACTGGTGGTGATCCAGTTAAACCCAGAATGACAACTTCAGAGGATTCTGGGAATCTGAGAGTTACCTGTCGTCTTTTGTTTCACAATCTCACACCAACAACAACAAACAAACAAACAGGAGACCAGGAGCTGGATTAGTATCATGGATGGGTCACTGTACAGGACTACCAGGTCCAGACCCAGGACCCCAAGACCAGAACCTCTGTAAGAACTGTTAGCTTTTCTTGTTGGAAAGTCAATGAATGACCACAAACAGACAGGAAACAACCACAGAGAGACACTAAAGTAAAACTGCGACCTGCCTTGGTTTTACTTTAGTGATGAAAAATGTATTTATGGACACTGAACTTGGGACCATTTATTATGCATGAAAGGCAAGTGGCAGGAAGAAGACCATAAAAGTCATGGACAGTTTGAAAATACCAAAATAAAAGGTCTGTGATCAGAACTTAGTCCAGACCTGATGATTCACAGTGACTCCTGCAGTCAGAGCAGGACTGAGCTTCACTCAGAGACAGTGTGTTCACTCAGTCAGCAGCTTTTATTAAACTGTGATTCATGATTCACAGAGTGATGAAGTTTCCATCGTCCCGCTGCTGATCTGAGGCCAGTTTAATGAGCCACTGTGTTTTTATACTTTCAGTATCTTTTGATTATTTGAAAACACTTTTGACCTTTTGAACAAAACCCAAAGTTCAGCACTGTGTCTCTGTGGAGGCAGAACGACCTCTGAACAGGTAGAAACTGTGAACAGAACCTGGCGGTGGTTTCCAGAGCGACGGGCTCCTGCTGTTGATCTGTGTTATTTGTAGCAGCAGTGACACTGGATGTGAGTGTATCAGAGGATCACACAGATTATCCAGACTTAGATGTGAACACAGCGAGCAAGGGCAGCAGCCAGGTTTCCTCCTCTCGCTGCTTTTCCAGGTATCGGCCCTCAGTGGATTTACAGGAACCTGTCGAGACCTACCAGCTGTGGAAATCACAGAGCTGCAGGGGGAGTTCAAAGGTCGCGAGCGAATCTCATTCACTATGTGACTCAGATGACCCGGGGGTCGCAGGCCAGGTGGGGGCAGTCAGGTGTCAGGTGGACTGTGGTGAAGCAGAGAGTTTATGTTGACTCAGAACTAAAGTTCAGTGCTGTGTTCGGCAGCTTTACAAACCAAATAGTTTTCCAGAATAGAGTTAGCTCACCAGCTAAAACACGTCAGCCACTCAGAAATACAAGATGGCCGCCACATCATACTTAAAACAACATTTACCTAAACTTTAGGAGTCAATCATAGCGAGGGACCTCTCCTTCATCAGCATGAAAATGATTTTTAATAATATTTAATTGACATTAAGAATCGTGACTTTAATCTCCTCAGAGTCAAAAACAGGATTCAATTAAAAAATCATTGAAATTTGTCTTCTGGGGTAAAACATGGTTTGAAATTGAAAGTGGCTAATGAGATTTTTCAGAGGGATAAATTTACCAACTGCTGCTTGTTTCCACATTTGCTGATTACAGTGATCGTCGTCATCACAGGCTGACGCACTTTAAACACCTGATTAATTCACCTTGTCGGTCTGTTTGAGTAGAAATACAGAAGCTCACACACACTGTGTATTTGATACTTGAATGCAGGACTTTAGCCTGTCATGGAGTATTTTCATAGTATTTGATATTTTCAGTGTCAGGGGGGCGGAACATTAAAGAGCAGACAAACAGTAATTTAGCAAAAATATGCATTTTAATTTCTGTTTCAGACTTGAAGACACAAGGAGAATTTACAGGTTCTTTACCTGCTGAAACAATAAAAGCTCCATGGTTGGTTTTTAAATGAATCTTTGGAAACCGGCTCCAGGTTTTCCCTCTGACCAGGAAATAAACTCTGTACCTGTACGCACCAGGATTTATCCTCCACTGAGCTACTGGAGGATCAGCAGGACCCGGGTCAGGGTGGAACCAGGACCGGACTCACACAACAACATGACTCTGGGTCACACTGTGAAGCTCTAAAAGCTTCAGTGCTTTAAATAAACACAGAGACACCAAATCACACATCATCATCATCATCATCATCATCATCATCATCATCATCATCATCATCATCATCATCATCTTCATCATCATCATCTTCATCATCATCATCATCATCATCATCATCAGTCACAGCTGTGAAGGCACCAAACAGAAAGAAAACATCAGAATTAAAAACGTCACATTAAGTTCTTACAAAAGGAAAAGTCCAGTGTTCTGTTCGGTCAATTCTGTCCATGTTTCAAATTAAAAGCCAAAGGAAACAGAAGGCCCTCTTGAGGGCTTTTAATATGAAACATGTTGAGTTTCACTGACGCTGTTCATGTGGGAATCACCGCGCTCTTCTCTTCTTCTCTGCTCTCTGTGTTCGTCGCTCCTTCACTCACATCTTCCGCCTGGTTTTCTCCAGAGTGTTCCTCCTCCTCCTCCTTTCCTCCTGATGAAGATCTGTCTCCCTCCTCTCCTCCCATGGGTCCGTTCTCTCCCTCCTTCCTCTTCTCGTCCTCCTCTCTGGACTCAGTCTCGTGCTGATCTTCTCCAGGACACGTTGAAGCGTCGGTTTTGTCGTCCTTCATCTCGTCAGTTGTTCCTTCCTTCTTGAAAACTTCTCCTGCTTCCTCCTTCTCTCCTCCTCCTCCTCCTGCTGTTGTTTTGTCTGCTACATCATTGGTGACGCCGACCTCGTCTCCGCTGCTGGACTTCCTGTGGCGGCGGGATGGAGGGCGTCGCCGGAGGGAGTGACGAGCTCGGCTCTGCAGAAGGACCAATCAGAGCAGACGCAGACAGGTGAGGTTAATTAGTATAACTGTTGGCAGATACTTCAATTTACAGATGTCCCCTAAATGCCTCACATGCAGGAAATGGTAAACACTAGCTACAGCACACATCATCACTAATATTACATGTAAGAAGAAAGTTAATTTTTCTCAGAGACTTTTAACATACCAGCTCAGGTATCTACAGGCAGTTGGACATGGGTCACCGAACGCATCACATATAATGGACCAATGAAAACACTGGATTTGACCTGATGGAGAACAGTAGCCCTTTAAACCTCTGTCTGACCTTGTTCATGCTCAATAGGATGGACCCCTCCGCCACCGTGGGAGGGTCTTCAAAGGAGGCGGGGCCTTCCTCTTCAGTTACCGGAGAGGCAGTGACAGGGCTGGTGGGGGTCACTGTGGATGAGGTGGTTACCGCGGTGACTGGGGCAGAGCTGGGGGAGGCTGGGGGGAAGGCGGGAGGCCGCAGCCTGAAGCCGGGGCTCTTTGGAGAGGGGATAGGACCTGAAGGGGAGAGAGAGAGGGAGGCCTACAGAGAGAGAGAGAGAGAGAGAGAGAGAGTGATGTCAGAGTGATGTCAGAGTGATGTCAGATGTCTGCTGCAGTTCTCTGTATCACCAGCAGAGGGCAGCAGAAACCACCTAGACTCACCTGAAGCTTCTCAATCAGAGCAGAGTTCCTCTTAGTTTTGGCAGGTAGAGGTGAGGTGACACCTGAAGACTGCTGACATACACACACACACACACACACACACACACACACACACACACACACACACACACACTGGGTTATTTTACCTGAAGTACCTACTCCAGGTAAACACAGGCTGATGTGTCCTTATGCCACCCCCCCCTCTCACTCTCTCTCTCACCTCCTGGTCGTCTCCATGTGTCTTGGGGAGCTGTAGGGAGCAAGGAGGTCGTCGTCTGACCGGTTTATCCTGGTAAAAAAAAATAAAGAAACAGTGATGGTTTGAAACCTTTTACATTTCAATAATATTTATATAGACTACATTAATTTCTAGATAAAAGTCATAGTATACTGAGGCATTAATCGCCAATTCACTTAATGTGCATATCTTTGGATTGATCCTTTATGCCTTACTATACTTTGACTTTTTATGCTTAACTGCCTTATAACATAAAAAGTCACAAAAATGTCATAGAATAGTAAATCATAAAAAGTCATAAAAACATGTCATAAAATGGCATAAAAACATCATAGTATAGTAAGACATAAAAACTCATAGTAAGTCAAAAAAAGTCATAAAAACGCCATAGTACACTAAGTCATGAAACGTCATAAAAACTCATATTATAGTAAGACATAAAAACGTCATAGTATAGTAAGGCATAAAAAGGCATAAAAAGTCATAAAAACTTATATTATAGTAGTCATAAAAAGGCATAAAAACATCATAGTATAGTAAGGCATAAAAAGTCATAAAAACATCATTGTGTAGTAAGTCATGATATAGTAAGGCATAAAATTTAATAAAAACATCATAGTATAGTAAGTAATGAAACGTCATAAAAACGTCATAGTATAGTAAGGCATAAAAAGTCATAAAAACTCATATTATAGTGAGTCATAAAAACGTCATACTATTGTAAGACATAAAAAATCATGAAAACGTCATAGTATAGTAAGACATAAAAACTCATAGTAAGTCATAAAAAGGCATAAAAACATCATAGTATAGTAAGACATAAAAAGTCATAAAAATGTCATATTATAGTAAGACATAAAAACGTCATAGTATAGTAAGACATAAAAACTCATTATAATAAGACATAAAAACATCATAGTATAATAAGACATAAAAACATCATAGGATAGTAAGACATAAAAAGTCATAAAAACGTCATGATATAGTAAGGCATATAAATCATAAAAACATCATAATATAGGAAAACATAAAAACTCATAAAAACTCATGAAATAGTAAGACATAAAAACTCATAGTAAGTCATAAAAAGTCATAAAAATGCCATAGTACACTAAGTCATGAAACGTCATAAAAACTCATATTATAGTAAGACATAAAAACGTCATAGTATAGTAAGGCATAAAAAGGCATAAAAAGTCATAAAAATTTATATTATAGTAAGGCATAAAAACTCATATTATAGTAGTCATAAAAAGGCAAAAAAACATCATAGTATAGTAAGTCATAAAAAATCATAAAAACGTCATATTATAAAAAGGCATAAAAACATCATAGTATAGTAAGGCATAAAAAGTCATAAAAACATCATTGTGTAGTAAGTCATGATATAGTAAGGCATAAAATTTAATAAAAACATCATAGTATAGTAAGTAATGAAACGTCATAAAAACGTCATAGTATAGTAAGGCATAAAAAGTCATAAAAACATCATTGTGTAGTAAGTCATAAAAAGACATAAAATCGTCATAGTATAGTAAGTCATGAAAACTCATAAAAACGTCATAGTATAGTAAGACATAAAAACTCATAGTAAGTCATAAAAACTCATTAAAAAGTCATAGTATACTAAGTCATGAAACGTCATAAAAACTCATATTATAGTAAGTCATAAAAACTCATATTATAGTAAGTCATAAAAAGGCATAAAAACATCATTGTATAGTAAGTCATAAAAAAAAAAACAAAATGATAGAGTAAGACATAAAAAATCATAAAAACCTCATATTATAGTAAGACATAAAAAGTCATAAAAATGTCATATTATAGTAAGACATAAAAACATCATAGTATAGTAAGTCATGAAAACTCATAAAAACTCATATTATAGTGAGTCATAAAAACGTCATACCATAGGAAGACATAAAAAATCATGAAATGGTAAGACATAAAAACTCATAGTAAGTCATGAAAACTCATAAAAACGTCATAGTCCTGTATAGTAAGGCATAAAAAGTCAGGAAATCGTCATAGTATAGTAAGACATAAAAACTCATAGTAAGTCATGAAACGTCATAAAAACGTCATAGGCCTGTATAGTAAGGCATAAAAAGTCAGGAAATCGTCATAGTATAGTAAGACATAAAAACTCATAGTAAGTCATGAAACGTCATAAAAACGTCATAGGCCTGTATAGTAAGGCATAAAAAGTCAGGAAATCGTCATAGTATAGTAAGACATAAAAACTCATAGTAAGTCATGAAACGTCATAAAAACGTCATAGGCCTGTATAGTAAGGCATAAAAAGTCAGGAAATCGTCATAGTATAGTAAGACATAAAAACTCATAGTAAGTCATGAAACGTCATAAAAACGTCATAGGCCTGTATAGTAAGGCATAAAAAGTCATAAAAACGTCATAGTATAGGAAGGCAAAAAATATATAAAAACATCAAAGTATAGTAAGGCATAAAAAGTCAGGAAATCGTCATAGTATAGTAAGGCATGAAAAGTCATGAAATCGTCATAGTATACTAAGGCATAAAAAGTCATAAAAACGTTAAAGTAAGATATAAAAAAATCATAAAATCATCATAGTATAGTAACGCATAAAAAGTCATGAAATCGTCATAGTAATGTACGCGTCATCAAAACAGTTTATACATCAGTCATATAGTCACTACATATCGTAATACTAGTATGTAACCAGTACATAGTACAATAAGGATCTCTCTCTCTTGTGTTTCTGTGTTTTTCCCCTGTCATGTCTCTGTGTATCTTTGTGGGCGTGGCTTCCCTCTCAGGGCTCCTGGCTCATCTCCATACCTGCGACTCATAACTTCATCAAGCCTCTAGCACAAACACCTCAGATAACTCTCCACTCCTCGCCAGATTGTTTATTCTACATTATGGTAACTTGGTCTTGTCCACTTAAACTCCTGGGAAGATACAACAGTGCTCAACTTTAGGTTTTTTTTTTTTGTTTTGTTTTGCTCTTAAGCCAAACCCAGCAAGTCTCTGGCTGTCACACCACCTCACTAGAAGATCTTCGCACCTCGGTTCCAGCCACACCACCATCTAAAATCTACATCTGCCTTCAACCCCCCTCTGCCAGACTCAAGCCCTCACCAGACACCAGCCTTCCCATTCCTCATTGTTGTTTTCATTAAAACCATTTTTCACCCCTCACCTCTGTCTGTGTCTGCTTTCGCTTCCAGGAGACTGACAAAAGCGTCAGAATAGGAAGTCATTAAAAAAAATCATAGTATAATAAGGCACAAAAAAATTCATAGTATAGTAAGTCATAAAAACATCATAGTATATTAAGGCATAAAAAGTCATGAAAACATCATAGTATAGTAAGTCATAAAAGGTCATAAAATGTCATAATATAGTAAGTCATAAAAAGTTATAAAAATGTCATGGTATAGTAAGTCATAAAAAGTCATAAAAATGTTATATTAAGGCATAAAAAGTCATAAAAATGTCATGAAACATTATAAAAATATAATTTTAAAGTAAGGCATAAAAACGACATAGTATAGTAAGGCATCTCTCTCCCTTGTGTTTCTGTGATTTACCCCTGTCTTGATGCTGTGTATGTTTCTAGGCGTGGCCTCCCCATTCCTAATTGTTGTTATCATTAAAATCATTTTTCACCCCTCAACTCTGTCTGTGTCTGCTTTCGGGTCCAGGAAACTGACAAAAGCGTCAGAATAGGAAGTTATAAAAAAAGTCATACTATAATAAGGCACAAAAAAATTCATGGTATAGTAAAGCATGAAACGTGCTAAAAATATCATAGTATAGTAACACATAAAAAGTCATGAAAACAACATAGTCCAGCAAGGCATAATAAGTGAAAAAATGTCATAGTATAGTGAGGTACAAAAACATCATAGTATAGTTGGGCAAGAAAACATCAAAATATAGTTAGGCATAAAAAATCATAAAAACATCAAAGTATAGTAAGGCATAAAACGTCATAAAAAGATCAAAATATAGTACGGCATAAAAAGTCATGAAAATGTCATAGTATAACAAGGCATTAAAAGTCATAATGACATCAAAGTATAGTAAGGCATAAAATGTTATAAAAACATCATAGTACAGTAAGTCATGAAACATCATAAAAACATCATAGTATAGTAAGGCACAAATAATCATAAAAATGTTATAGTATAGTAATGCATAAAAAGTCATAAAAACATCATAGTATAGTAAGGCATAAAATGTAATAAACACATCATAGTATAGTAAGGCATAAAATGTAATAAACACATCATAGTATAGTAAGGCATAAAATGTAATAAACACATCATAGTATAGTAAGGCATAAAATGTAATAAACACATCATAGTATAGTAAGGCATAAAATGTAATAAACACATCATAGTATAGTAAGGCATAAAATGTAATAAACACATCATAGTATAGTAAGGCATAAAATGTAATAAACACATCATAGTATAGTAAGGCATAAAATGTAATAAACACATCATAGTATAGTAAGGCATAAAATGTAATAAACACATCATAGTATAGTAAGGCATAAAATGTAATAAACACATCATAGTATAGTAAGGCATAAAATGTAATAAACACATCATAGTATAGTAAGGCATAAAATGTAATAAACACATCATAGTATAGTAAGGCATAAAATGTAATAAACACATCATAGTATAGTAAGGCATAAAATGTAATAAACACATCATAGTATAGTAAGGCATAAAATGTAATAAACACATCATAGTATAGTAAGGCATAAAATGTAATAAACACATCATAGTATAGTAAGGCATAAAATGTAATAAACACATCATAGTATAGTAAGGCATAAAATGTAATAAACACATCATAGTATAGTAAGGCATAAAATGTAATAAACACATCATAGTATAGTAAGGCATAAAATGTAATAAACACATCATAGTATAGTAAGGCATAAAATGTAATAAACACATCATAGTATAGTAAGGCATAAAATGTAATAAACACATCATAGTATAGTAAGGCATAAAATGTAATAAACACATCATAGTATAGTAAGGCATAAAATGTAATAAACACATCATAGTATAGTAAGGCATAAAATGTAATAAACACATCATAGTATAGTAAGGCATAAAATGTAATAAACACATCATAGTATAGTAAGGCATAAAATGTAATAAACACATCATAGTATAGTAAGGCATAAAATGTAATAAACACATCATAGTATAGTAAGGCATAAAATGTAATAAACACATCATAGTATAGTAAGGCATAAAATGTAATAAACACATCATAGTATAGTAAGGCATAAAATGTAATAAACACATCATAGTATAGTAAGGCATAAAATGTAATAAACACATCATAGTATAGTAAGGCATAAAATGTAATAAACACATCATAGTATAGTAAGGCATAAAATGTAATAAACACATCATAGTATAGTAAGGCATAAAATGTAATAAACACATCATAGTATAGTAAGGCATAAAATGTAATAAACACATCATAGTATAGTAAGGCATAAAATGTAATAAACACATCATAGTATAGTAAGGCATAAAATGTAATAAACACATCATAGTATAGTAAGGCATAAAATGTAATAAACACATCATAGTATAGTAAGGCATAAAATGTAATAAACACATCATAGTATAGTAAGGCATAAAATGTAATAAACACATCATAGTATAGTAAGGCATAAAATGTAATAAACACATCATAGTATAGTAAGGCATAAAATGTAATAAACACATCATAGTATAGTAAGGCATAAAATGTAATAAACACATCATAGTATAGTAAGGCATAAAATGTAATAAACACATCATAGTATAGTAAGGCATAAAATGTAATAAACACATCATAGTATAGTAAGGCATAAAATGTAATAAACACATCATAGTATAGTAAGGCATAAAATGTAATAAACACATCATAGTATAGTAAGGCATAAAATGTAATAAACACATCATAGTATAGTAAGGCATGAAATGTCATAAAAACGTTAAAGTAAGGTATAAAAAATCATAAAATCATCATAGTATAGTAATGCATAAAAAGTCATAAAAACGTCATAGTATAGTAAGGCATAAAAAGTCATAAAAACGTCATAGTATAGTAAGGCATAAAAAGTCATAAAAACGTCATAGTATAGTAAGGCATAAAAAGTCATAAAAACGTCATAGTATAGTAAGGCATAAAATGTCATGAAATCGTCATAGTATAGTAAGACATAAAAAGTCATAAAAACGTTAAAGGTATAAAAAATCTTAAAATCATCATAGTATAGTAAGGCATAAAAAGTCATAAAAACGTCATAGTATAGTAAGGCATAAAAAGTCATGAAATCGTCACAGTATAGTAAGGCATAAAAAGTCATAAAAACGTCACAGTATAGTAAG